>NC_137671.1:20077269-20192269 GCF_963422515.1 Blennius ocellaris | reverse complement strand
ACGGCGGCACAAGTCTGCTGTGGTGAGGAAAGAACTACAAGTTTCCCAAATAGGACTACAAAAAGCACATTTTGGTTTTAGATGACTTAAAGTTGTTAAATGCAGATTATTGCTTACACTTACATCAACTCTTCACAAATTAGGTTTGGAAGAGTTGTGTTGCTTTGGCCGGGAATCAAACCCAGGGCCTCTGTCGTGGCAGGTGAGAGTTCTACCTCTGAACCTCCTCCTGAAATGTTCTGACACAAAATTTAAACCTCTAACATCTCCTGGTTAGTATAGTGGAGAGTGTCTCCTCCTGTCACATTGAGTCCATGGTTCAATTCCCTGACAGGGAGAGCAGAACCTTTTAGTTTTGTTATTAAAACCAGGTTCAGATTGGGAACGGCCCCTTCCAGCCATTCCAGCTGTTGTCAATGTGAACATAAAAGTTGCACAGTGAGACTCTGGAGTCCATTAGTGGTTCCCTTTCTAGGACCTCATCACTGCACACCAGGTTCTCTGCACCTTTTTTTAGGGACTGAGCCCGTAAGGGAAGCTGCCTGGAGGCGAGGACCCTATTGCATCTGTAGTGTTTCTTTCTTTGTTTCTTCTCCTGACGCCACTGAAACCAAATCTGACCCCTAAACTTCTTCACCAAATTTGACACACTCATCATGACAGGCTCAGACTAGAAGAAAATGTAAAAAAAAAAGAACTCATAAAGTGCCAAAATGTGCTCTCTCGCGCCACCTACAATTACTAAAATGACCATTTTCCAGAACAAAATGCAAGTGTGAACACTGAAGAGGCTGAATAAAGCTGCTTTCTCCTTTGAATAAATCTCCTTTCATCTCAACGTCTCCATGGCTCAATGGTGTCACCAGTACTGAGATCAAAGGAGAACAAAGGAGATCAGCATCTGATGTAGTTCAAACCCACTGAGCAAGCAACATCCATAGACGTCCAAGACATGTCCATCTGTCCAGTCCCTATTGTGGAGGAGCATAGAGAGTGAGCTACCAGCAGCTTCTCTCTGTGGAGGAGAACATCAGTCCTCACCTCCAGAGGAGCATAGAGAGTGAGCTACCAGCAGCTTCTCTCTGTGGAGGAGAACATCAGTCCTCACCTCCAGAGGAGCATAGAGAGTGAGCTACCAGCAGCTTCTCTCTGTGGAGGAGAACATCAGTCCTTCCATAATGAAGAGACAAGACATTTTGTCCTCATTATGGCCGAGAGGTACGAATGGCAGGTTGAGGCTTTTAATTTGATAGTGTTCTCCTGAATTTGTTATGTTTCTGCATTTGGGTTACCAGAGTCCTAAATGACTGTCTATCCTTCTTCCATTATGACCATTAGTAGAGCAGTCTTGGCTGAAACCCGGGATTGAACCAGGGACCTTTAGATCTTCAGTCTAACGCTCTCCCAACTGAGCTATTGCAGCACATCGCCATTGGTTTTTCATGAACATGTGGAAACTAAACATCAGAATCGCTGTACTTACTACTGGACCACCATAGGATCCATTGTTCTCACTCATACTTCCTCAACTTCCTGTGAAGACTCTCCATCCACCTGGTTGACGTCGTCCTGAGGAGGACTTTCCTTCATTGTAACGCCTCAAAAGTCTTGAATGAACATCGGCTCAGAGTGATTCTGACAAATGAATCCAGGATCCACTCTACCAACTGAGCTATAGAACGGTGTAAAGTGTGTTTCCTCACAGGGAGAAAACATTCCAGTGGAATAGACACACAGCAATAGTTTACATTGTTCTAACTCATGTTTCTGAAAAGCCTTTGGATTTCAACAGTGGATCCTCACATTAAAAGTGCATCCTTGATACATTTCCTCACTTCAGAAAACTTCCTTTGAAGTCTTGAGGACTGTGGTCAGATGTCTTGACTCTGAAGTTGACTTTCCAACTGAACAATGATGTCATAAAGTAAACTTGTTCTTCCAAATCCTCTTTACTCAGTTTTAATAAAAGTGCTCCTTCGAGCCGGATTTGAACGAGCGATGTACAGATGTTGATGTTGTCCACTACAGTCCTCCGCTCTACCAACTGAGCTATCAAAGGGTGTAAAGTATTGTTTACGGCCCGGAGAAAAAGTTCCTCAGGACTATACACAGGTGAAGTTTTGACACTGGATCGGCTTGGTTTCCATTGTGCTAACTCAAAGTTCCTCAAGAAGCAGTGAAGACTCTCCATCCACCTGGTTCTGGGTCTGAAGACACCCAACCAGTGGAACTGTTACAGTCCACGTGGTCCAGCACTCGTGTTGCTGCTACTTATTGTTCATGGAAGATCAGAAAGTTCTGGAAATCTGACAGTAGAATTCCACTAGAAAGCAATCGGACACTGATACGTCACTGGAAAAACAAAAACAGCTTCATGACAATTTGAGAGTCAAATAATTTTGGGACTCACAGCAGAATTTGATTTCTAAAGTACAACATGTAATCAGATTACAGTGTGGTGTTCAGTTTCTTACTGTTGTCTTGAATATTAATACTTGGATGACACAATCTTGGATTTTCCAGCAAAGGTTCCATGATATTGTTTGTGAGATTGCAGAATTCCATCACTCACGCTTTACTTCTTAAATTACATCAACACAACAACGCTTGCTGTGTATCTCTGTGTTTAAGGTTTATTGTGCTTTTGTGCCGTCATTTGTGTGGAGATGACTTCTACCATCAAGACTAAAAGCATTGAATACACTGTTCTTCACTTTTACATTCTGTGTTGTTCTCATCATTAATATCATTTCACTGTATATTTCACAGAAGAGTGAAGGACGTCAACTCAGGAATTTGGTGTCAACAGTTTACCATCCCTTGTCGCCTTCTGCCGCTAATTTGCTTGTAAACTTATGCACACCCAAAAAAGTTCTGATGGCCCTGTTCTGAACATTATGTCATTCATTGAAACCCCACAAACCTGCAGCATAAAAGAGAATTGGACTGACCATAGAATCAAACAATTGTGTAAACACAGAAAAACTTAAATCATACCATACATTCAGAAACCTTTTTCTTGGTGTGGTCGAGAGTGGTGATATTTTCACAGTTGTAAAATGTTGATATGGAGCCTTTCTTCAAAGGCTCAGATGAAAGCAGTTCTTCTAAGACACTGTCAGGGGGCTGGTTAGGAAAGGACCGGAATGTGGTCTTAACAGAATTTCAAATATAAAAGTGTGAGTCAGAAAAAAATACAACAAAGACTGAAGGTCAAAGGTTAAATATGTATAAACATGGTGCAGGAGGCAGGGATCAGCAGAGTTTTGGGCAAAACAGGTTGTAACCTTTATGTTCAGACGATGTTGTCAGCAGCTGCTGAAAGTAACTAGAAAAGTAACTTCTAATCTAACTTAGTTACTTTTAAAAACAAGTAATTAGTGAAGTAATTGAGTTGCTACCTAAAGGAGTAACTACTAATCAGATTAGTTTTTCAAGGTAACTGTGGTAACACTGCTCAGTTCTCACGTTAGGTTTGTAAAACACCTCAGGTGCTTAAAATAAGAAAATTCCAGATGAAACAGTGTGTGTCTGCCTCTCCTTTGTTCTTAGTGTCTCTATGGCAACAGCAGCAATCTCCTTTAATTTCCTTTAATCTCCTTTCATCTCTTCCAGGAGGAGCCTCTCCCATCACTTTGTATGGGACATTGTTTTGCTGGTTTTTTTAATTGTGTTTGGAAGCTGTTATGTTCTGTTTCACTTAGACACCTGCACATAAAGCTGTTAAATACAGAAAGTAGCAACGTGGCTCCTTGTAGCACAACAGAGCCACTATGAGCCACGTATGGTGCTAACCCCCTTTTAGCACCAGTGTTTATGAGTTCATCATGAAATGTGTCGGCGTTGCTGTTTGAAGCTCCTCAAAGTCAATCAAGCCCCGATACTGTTGGTTGAGTCCTTTTACTTCTTGAAGATGTTGCTGGTTGGTCTGGAGGAGGATTCTCACACACAAAGTCTCAGGGGACGTCTGAATTGTCCCTCCTTTCTCCTTCTCTATGGACTTTACCTTCACCCTGGATGATGTCACAGGGTGAAGGAAAGGAGTTAGGAGGCTTCCTGAAGGAGTTAAGGAAAGGTGTTAGGAGGCTCCTAAAGGAGTTAAGGAAAGGCAAGTACGTTAGTGTGGCAGTCGGACTGGACTTTCACTTCTTGATGTCATAATAAAGCGACGGCAGCACAAGTCTGCTGTGGTGAGGAAAGAACTACAAGTTTCCCAAATAGGACTACAAAAAGCAAACTTGTACATTATTGGTGATTCGTAAAATAAGGAGCTGCAATGGCCGGGAATTGAACCTGCGTGGCAGCGAGAATTGTAGCAGTGAATAACCAATGCTCTCATGCTGACACATTCCCACCATGAGAGGTCATGTGATCAACTGCTGAGCTCAGTGGACTCATGTTACAGTATCTTCACCTATCAAAAGCTCATTTCTTCTGCTCACTGTTGCTGAGCTGGGAAGCTAAGCAGGGTCAGGCCTGGTTAGTATTGTGATGAGACATGGCAGTATCTCCTCGTTAGTATAGTGGTCAGTATCCCCGCCTGTCACGTGGGAGACCGGGGTTCAATTCCCCGACGGGGAGTTTGGTTCATGGTGTTTATTTACTGATAATCCTCAGGTTGAGATCACAAAGGACCTTTCAGGCTTGACACTGACAGGTCCTGACAGAGTTCCTCCATGTTTTCTGGAGCCTGGATGGACCAGGTGAGCTCCATCAGCTGACCAGTCTCTGATTGGTGGTCAGTATTTGAGAGAGACTCACAACAAAGACACTCTGGAGCTTTATTCCAGTTTGAATTGAGAGACACCTGATTGACAACAAATGGAACAATCAACAGGTTTTCAGTGTATTTTCACCTATAAAAAGGTAATTTCTTCATGTCACTGATCCTTACGGCCATACCACCCTGAACACGCCTGATCTCATCTGATCTTGGAAGCTAAGCTGGTAGAAATCCTACACAAGGTTTTATAAATGAGGCCCCAGATCCAGATCAGATCCGTAATGTGATTTGTTAGAAATGTGTTAGAAAATGAAATGGAGTGAAAAGATTAGAACTGGGAGTTTTAACTTAAAACAGGTTTTTGTTCATCCTGTTCTCAGTTTCAATGATTATTTATTCAGCTTCTTTTCAAAGCGTAACCGGATTCTTTCTCGTTCTTTCTCATCTAAACTTCACCAGAGCCCAGAGAGACACTTCAAGTGTCTTCATATTTTTATAGATTATATCTATTCTGATATCACCACATGGAGGCGCTGTTTCAAGCAGTGCAGCAGGACGAGGTGACCGAGTGGTTAAGGTGATGGACTGCTAATCCATTGTGCTCTGCACGCGTGGGTTCAAATCCCATCCTCGTCGATTCCTGTTATTATATCACATGACTGAAACATTCCTCCAGAACTCATAACAAACTCCACCAACAAACGACAGAAAACATTGGCCAGCTCCTCCTGGATCCCACAGGACAAAGTTTCATCACAGATCTCAAGAGACCAGCTCCTTGGACCTGCATGGGAGAACCAGGACACTGCCAGGACTGTTCCTGAACCACAAGTCCTCCAGCTTCTTCTTCTTCTGCACAATGCAGCACAACCAGAGTTAGCAAGGAGATGCTAGCTGAAAACCCAAGGAATCAAGTGTATAGGAGTGAGAATGTGGACACACATTGGAAAACTGACAGATCCGTAAATAGTTTAACCACAATGTCACACATTAACTACACTACTTTCTGGACTATAAGCCCTTACTTTTTCCACGTGCTTTGATCCCTGCAGCTTATATGATGACTTATATGATGACGTGGTTAATATATGGATTTTTAAGGATTAACAGGCTTCATGCCGTGGATACATCTCCGGGGCTTTATTCACTTTTCACAGAGCTCCATCTGACCCCCCCACCTGACCCCCCCACATGCTTCTCTTGAGCCCATGGGAGGCTCATCGTCTCGGCCACACAACCTGAGCATGTGGAGCCTCGCCCCCGGAGCTCTGCCCTCCTACAGCACCTCCAGCTTATTATCACTGGATCTGAGTCACTTTTTAATACAAAGTTACTCAAAGTCAGGCTTTCTCCTGTCTGGTGCTCATGGCTAATTTGCATATTGCAGGACTGACTCCAGCAGACTCTAACCTTCAGTTGTGGATGAAGTTCATCTGCAGATACTTCTGGACCAAAACCCTTGAGTTATGACCTCCTGCTGTGATTGAAACTCCAGTATTTAAAGCTTGTAGCTCACAGGTGTGTTTAGTTACATAATCAGAGAGCAGCAGAGTCCATCAATGTCTCATTACCTCCTGTGGATTCAATTCAGATGAGAGAGGTACCTCATGGAGATCAAAGGAGAGTGTCTGATGACACATGGTGATTGACTGGAAGAATATTTGGATGCTTTTCTTTGTCACTTAGATCAGCTTGCTTCAGTCTGCCTCTGATCCTCAGCAGTGTCATTTTTGATATTCCAGCTTAATCCAAGACTTCACAGTATGGGTACACGTCTCCATTATAAGTCAAGATCTTTCATGTTCTTAGCATGATCCTCTGCTGGAAACACTCTCAAGATGTCTTTGCTGTTGGACGTGATCTGCTGAAGTCTCAAGTTAGATTCTGAGAGAGATGCTTGGGTTTTCTGGAGCACCACCACACGAAAATGTTAAACTCTGTAGCCTCTATTAACAATATAAAGTCATTCTCGTCAAAGTTTTATCAACAGGAATCAAATAAATACAGGAAAAAAGTATTTCCCAAATTCTTTTTTTAATAGTGACTCACTCAGTGTGAAACCTGGACCTGATGGATGAAGAGCTGAGATCCTGGTTCGATTCTTCCTTTTCAAAAACTTCTCCCTCACTGTCACTGACACAGTACTTTGATACAAGATGGTATCAGGAGGTGGAGATTAACCAGACTGACGTCTGCTAAGTTTTATTTCACCGACAAAGTTCTGTGCTGCCATCTAGTGGTGAAGAGTATTGTAGCGATAACGGAGTTGGTCACTGCAGGGCATGATGGGAGTTCAGGTTATGTGTTGCCGGAGGTTATTGAGGGTTATTGTTGGGGTTGTGAGAAATGTGTTGTGTGGAGTCTCATCCTGTTATGAAGTTCCGGTTGCGTGAGTTCATGTCAAAATAAAAGCCTCCGGTTTTCAGCTGGTAGAATAGAATCTGAACCCAGAGCAATTCTTCCGCGGCGCTCGCCGCAGTATTCATGCACGATTACTCTGCACAGTGCTCTCACAGCTGACAGTGGCTGTGAGAGTAAATGTTTTTTTAGAAAAAAATGTGAAATTGGATAATTTCCCACGGCACACCCGACTATATCTCGCGGAACACCAGTGTGCACAGCTGTAATGTTAAACAGTAAATACTTTACATTGTTAACTATTGTTATATTATATTTGTACATTTATAGTAGTTATTATTTCATATCAAAACACTAAATGTTTGTGTTAATACAGAATGGTTTCAGTACACTAAATACACTTAATAAAAATGTTGTTGGCATTTAAAATGTGTGTTATTCTCAGTAAAAATGTAGTGAGTGTGAAAACAGTGTCTCCAGACAGATCTTAAAGAATCACATAATAGGAGAACAAGACCTGAAAAGAATCTGTCTTGAGTTACAAAAGTTCTGATCTGTTGGAGATCAAATGTGACTGGTAAATTGGAATCCTCTGGCCTTCTCCATTAAGATGTAAGACTTCAGAATATATTGTTAAAGGGATGAAATCAATCCCCTGAATTATATTGTCCTGAATGAATACATCATAAATCTCCTTCAATGAGCTGAAATTACATTAAAAGAAAGTGTTGTGACATGAACTGGCCAGCAGGTGGCACAAGCCCATAAAATCCTCTGATCCAGGATTCTGCTCAACCCCAAGACCAGCAACAGGGACTTGGGGGGTCATGAGCTGTTCTCATCTAAGTAGTGACCAGGCCCTACCCTGCTTAGCTTCCAGGATCAGATGAGATCAGGTGTGTTCAGGGTGGTATGGCCGTAAGCAACAGCAACAGGAAGGAAGGATCTTTTTAGAGTTGAATTTACACTGAAAACACATTTACTGTGGCATTTGTTGTCAATCAGGCTCGTCTGAAATCAACCTGGAATAAACCTCCAAAGTGTCTTTGTTGTGAGTCTCACAAATACTGACCAACAATCACTATTGCAAGAAATAATGGAACCGTTCAGGAAAGAATCTTTCTCCAGGAAAACTTGCTAAGATGCTGAACATTCTGCTTCTCTTTGGTCTCAATCATTCATGCAGTGGTTGTGGTTACTTACCCTGCATGACAAGATGCTTTTTCTCTTGATGTTTACTGTTGAATACCACCATTTGTACTTTTACTATTCTTCCTGCTTTGAAATGTGTAAATAATGTTGATATTGAATTAATACGTTCAGTGATACATTTGACTGAAATCACTGGATTGTCTGTGGTTTTTGAAAGTGATCAGACTTTCTACTGTTCTCGTTCAACACTGAGCAAATGAGCTAAACCTGTTGCCCCGTGTGAGGCTCGAACTCACAACCTTCAGATTATGAGACTGACGCTCTGCCTACTGCGCCAACAAGGCTTGAAAACATGACTAATGGTTGTTACTGATCGATGATTAATGGATGATCTCAGTGGCAAAAGTCACATTCCTGAGTCAGAATTCACATGTTATGACTGCATTATGACAAATGAAAAATGTCTTTCCTTGGAAATGAACAAACTTTCTGTGGTCTTGTGAGATCCCAACAATGTAAAACCATCCTTTTGTTTAAATTAAGGTGATTTCAATCGTACCCTTTTTCTCAAATCATCTCGCCAAGACAAGGACCAGATTTACATAATATCCTCAATCAACTTCTCAAGAAGGAGAAAGAAAACAAGAACAGGCCAAGACCTTCTTGAAAAGAAAGAGAAAGACTCCTGACCCACTGACCAGAAGAGAGCTATTAAGCCAAGTGGCTAGCCTCTATGATCTGATTGGATTGTTACACCCCTCAAGGTGAAAGGAGCCATACTTGTCAGGAAAGCATTCCAAGAGGCTGGAGGTGGAAGTATGACCCGAGACACTCGGGACAAGCCCCTTTCTGGAGACCTCTGGAGGGATGCCCTCAACTTGTTTGAGGAATATGTTCATCTTGGCCAGATCACGTTCCATAGAAGCCTCACATCAGCTGGCTGGGTTGGAAAACCTTGGGGAATAACATTCTCAGATGGAAGTGACAAGAGCTTTAGAGCTGTGGTATACCTCAGCTGGGAAACCAAGCAAGGCGTCCAGGTCAGATTGGTAGAATCGAAGGGAAAGCTCACACCACTGGACCAGAAAGGGGGGGGTTGTAAAAACCGAAGCTAACTAACCAGGCATAGCAGAGCTCTGTGCAGCAGTCTTTGCAACCCCACTCATAAAATGTATTGAAAAGTAGAACTGAATGGAAGTAGAACGATGGTTCCACCTGCTGGACAGCCAAACTGTGTTGGGAACGATACAGAGAGACAGTTATGGATACCAGACCTTCTTTGGTTAGTACTTGGATGGGAGACTGCCTGGGAATACCAGGTGCTGTAAGCTTTTCCTTCCGTCATCAGGGGGCGCTCTTCCTGCTCCTTTTCAACTCAGAATCTTTTTATTGTCATTTTAACAGGTACAACAAAATAGCATAGAAAGTTGGAGGGTAAGAAGGACAACATGAGGTGAGGAGAGGAGGGAAACAAAAGGCAGATTACAGACTGCTCTATATGAGATGGTTTACCACAGTACCACTAACCATACAGCCTGTTCTACATGAGCCTAGATGTTTGGAGAAAGAGTCCTTGATTTAATCACTGATAAGTTTTTGATCAACCTCATGGGAGCTTGTTATGGTTCCAAACAGTGGATTTTATTCACTTGAAACATGAAAGAATGTTATGTTTGTATTGACTTTTGTTTAAAGCTACGAGCCAGCCAGGAGTTGAACCTGGAGTCTCCTGATCCGTAGTCAGATGCGTTATCCATTGGCCCATTGATTTTGTTGTTTAGTTACATAATCAGAGAGCAGCAGAGTCCATCAATGTCTCATTACCTCCTGTAGATTCAATTCAGATGAGAGAGGCACCTCATGGAGATCAAAGGAGATCAAAGGAGAGTGTTTGATGACACATGGTGATTGACTGGAAGAATGATTGGATGATTTTCTTTGTCACTTAGATCATCTAGCTTCAGTCTGCCTCTGATCCTCAGCAGACCATCTGAATCTACAGTCAGATTTAGTTTGGTCAGTGAGCTCCTTTTGCAAACATTAGCTCCTTTGGAGAGAACATCTAAATCTTCATGAAGGAGTCTCATTGTACAGCAAGAAGGTTTACTTTAGTCACCTTGGACAACTATTCAGTGGTGTGAGACTTTGAACACCAGTGCCAACCACTACACCCACTGGCCCTTTGGCCTGTCGGTTTGAAAGACAGAACAACATGAATGAGTGTTGTGACCGCTCTTTGTAAGGACATCCAGGAAGAGAATATTGTCACTTGTCACTTGTGATCGCTATGAAATCAAATTCATTGTAGAACATGAGCACTTATTGTTTCATCACCAAGAGGCACTCTGTGATTTATTTCTGAACATGTTTTCTTCCAAGGTTTAGGGATGCATATTAGTGCTGCAATACTAATGAAAAATATTCAAATGAGAAAGCAAATTTGGTGGAATATGACCCCTGTCATCCACACCACCCTGCTTACTTCATGCACAGTTTCTGTAGTGTAGTGGTTATCACATTTGCTTGACAAGCAAAAGTTCCCCTGATCAAAACAGGGAGAAACACCAAGGAAGCTTATTTAAACTCCAAAACACAGTTCAACTCAGAAAAATATGGGTTTAGTCCCATTTGCACAACTTTCAAGGAGACATTCAGCACATTAATTGCTCCTTCCTAATTGTCATCCTTTACAAACACTGACTGCAGTCTGGAAATCAGATTTGAATGCCACCGTTCATATACTTCTGAAAGGAGATCATTTTTCCTGATCAGTTTCAATTGGCTCTCGTGTCACAGGTCTTCTGTGGATCTCCAGTGGAGGACAGTGCATGGGGCCTTGGCTACCAACAGACATGTGGTGCAGCTTGACCCCCAAACAGGAAGTCACTGCCTCTTCTGCCAAGCTGAGGAAACAATCCAGCACCTTTGTCTCCATGTCCCAGACTGACTCCCTCTTTACTGCAGCAGTGGCTGGCTGGTCGAGGGTTCATATAGGAGCACAGCTTCTTCCTCTTTGCTCCCAGGTTCACACCAGCACAGCACACAAACATCTGTTTGGCCAACTTCCTGTAAGGACAAGCCAACCTGAGTATGTGGCTAACAAGGAGAAACAGAAGAGAAGCTTCAGGGTCAGACAACGTAGAGCTGATGTTCAGAGGTGTGGTGGCAGCTGGTCTCAGGTAGAGTTCACCTGTTACAAGATGGTGTCCAACCTCCAGGAAGTAGTTTCACTTTGGGGGTTAAAGAGCTGCTCTGCACTGTGGAACATAACTGTTAGTCATTCTCTTCTACAGGAAGACATTTTGACCTTTGGTTTGATCAGTTTGGTTTTACTGCTGTTGGGGAGGCACCGATCCAGGTTTTTTCACTTCCCATCAGATCCCGATACCCGAATTTGAATATCTGATGCTGAACTAGAGCAAATTGTGCTGCACAGCTCAGTGTAATCCACACTCTCTCTGTTCTGCCTTCTGTCTCGGTTTCCATTATTAATCCTACTAATTGATCAGCTGTGTCATTACAGGCTGTCACTGTGTCTCATGTTGAAGTCATATCTCATCATTTACAAAGGACATTGAGTCTCTTTCTTCATCTATGCACGATTGAAAGAAGGAGAATGAGGAGAAAAGAGCAGAGCTTTTAACAGCTTTTATTCTGGAGGAGCTGCTTCTTCTGGTGCTTATCTGTGACGTCAGTCACACGTCAATAACAAGCAGTTGCATTTAGAAAAATACCTGAACTGGTACCACAAATCAACGAGGCCTGGGTCTGGAGTGAAAAGATGGAATTGGGAGTTTTAACTTGACCACAAAACAGGTTTTTGTTCAGCCTGTTGTCAGTTTGAATGATTATTAATTCAGCCTCTTTTCCTTTGATTTCTATTCACACTATATACCTGCCGTAATGTTACATCAGTGGTTTAGTTTACGAGTCATTTTAAAGCTAAGCAATGCTAACGGTGGCTATCAATAAAGCACCCGAGGTTTGCCTTTTTTCAGTACATAACGTAAAGTAACTGTTCGTATATCTGATGGGTGAAACAGTTTGTAAAGAGTACAGCGAGAGATAAACCCTTCATAACCCTTCAAGTGTCTTAATGGTTTTGCACCCTCTTATTTATCTGAACTGCTTTTATCATATCGACCCTCATGGGCCCTGAGGTCCTCTGCAGTAGCGACTCCAGGTCTCGTGTAGACGAGGACGTTCTGGGTTCTCTAGTTCGTCTCATCTCACACCTTCACCCTGATGATGTTGTTTGGTCATCCAAGAGTTTTCTCTCCAAGCCAACACTGTCAACAAGTCTAAAACCACACTGGAAACAAATGGTGCTGCAGTAAATGGTTGGGGGATCAATTTCAGTAGACTTTCATGTCCCTCATACACCTAAACCAGGACCTCAGTGGGAAACAAGATCCTACAAGGAAAGTTGATTTGGGAAGAAACAGTCATGCACTAAGCAGAGTGGCGCAGTGGAAGCGTGCTGGGCCCATAACCCAGAAGTCGATGGATCGAAACCATCCTCTGCGAGTGACAGTTCAGGGTTTCAGGATCTGACTTCAGATCACAAGTGTGTGAAGTACTGTAAGAGAGTTTCACCACATTTACTGGACTTATGATGGAAAAGCTGCTTCTGCTAACCTCACAGTCATTCTGTCAAAAACTTCCCACATGTAAAAGTCACGGCAAAATATTTAATATTTTGATGTGTTTTTTTACATCCATGCACCCAAGCTAACATTCTAATATGTATGGGAGCTAACAGGTGCTATGCGAGTCAATGTGTACTGTGTGAAGACGTTTCAATAAAGTATTAGTGATGGGAAAAAGACCAAGAAAAATAATAGTAAGAGTGAAAAAGTATTAATAACTACCAACTAGAGCTACACTCGGTACAGCCAATACTTCACCAATGCCACATTTCTTTAATGAGCCGAGTTAGTGTTGCTAGCATGATAGCCATTAGGTTATCTCAATGCCAACTGGGCAGACCAGGTAGCTTCAACACTGAGCAGGGAGCATCTCTATGGCAGCAGATGCTGATCTCCTTTGATCTCCTTTGAGCTCCATGAGGAGCCTCTCATCTGAATTGAATCCACAGGAGGTAATGAGACATTGATGGACTCTGTTGCTCAAGGGTTTTGGTCCAGAAGTATCAAATAATTTCTATGAGTTCAGGTGTCTTCAAGGAAGCCTGACTGGTGGACAGAATTACAACATTGCTGGATAAAAATGTTTGTCATTGACATTGTTTGAAAGCTGTAAGTCGTTACAAGAGCTTTTGAAACATTGTGCTCTGTGGTTCAGGCCATGTACTTGAAATCGATTGGGTTCAAATCCTGCCCACAACACTTCCCAACAAGGAGTGAGTCACATTGTCACGTTGTCGACACCTCACCCTGTGAGGACGTTCCATCTGACCAAGTTCTTCCAAAGCTTCTTCAACTTGTGGATAAAGCAAGAGAAGCAAGTTTTGTTGTGAAGGAGAAGTTTCACTAAACCTCAGCAGGGATTTTCTCTTCCCAGTAAGAAAACAAGGCCTGTAAGAAAGTGTAAGTCCAATTTAGAGTTTTGAATATTCAGACGTGGAAACAAGTAAATTGTGTTTTTGGTTGGGAATGATGAAAGATTTGTGAAGAAAAGGTTTTTGTGCTGCTGAGTTTCTCTTGTGTGTGTTTTGTCTCGGCATATTAATTCATTACTACGACGGGTCGAGTAGTTCTGCGTACCATAAATTCATGTTTCTCTGAAGAGAACTTGTCTTCAGGGGACTCTTGTCCTTGGATTTCAGGTTGTCTCCAAATCAGAAGTTTGACTTTATGAGATATTACACAAGAAGAGTCATTCAGTTACTGTCACAAAGCATTGAGCAGCGTTGTTGGCAGGATTTGAACCGACGCAGGGAGACCCCAATGGATTTCTAGTCCATCGCCTTAACCTCTCGGCCACAACAACATGCTTCAAGAAGGTTTTACATCAGGTTAAACCTACTTTATTGCCTTTTGAGGAGACCAGGGTTCAATTCCTCAAAGGGGAGGGTAAGGTGTTCTGTGTGTTGTTCCTGATAACCATCAGGCCTGAACCCTGGCCAATGCAGTGGATGGTAGGCAAAGTCAGGCTTTCTCCTGTCTAGTGCTCATAATTGAGATTCCCAGGGAGCTTCACTGTGTCACCAACTCCTTCATACTCAAAGTGTCTCATTTCTACCCTGCACTATGTGCTGCTACGTTATGATCCAGTCCAGGTTTTCATGTGTTTTCACTCATTAAAGTTGTGTAGTGTACCAAAAGTACCGTACCAACCGTCACCCTCTGTAGTGGTAGCTAGCACATCGGTACGGTTCCATAAGGAGGAGCTACAATGCAGCGTCTGAATCCTGACAATAACGCTGCTCAATACTTTGTTACACAAAGACTCTTCTTGAGTGTCATGATTCATTTATATGAGCTTCATTCTCCTCATGCATATGTCTGACCTATTCATGGAATGCTCATCTCAGAACACTGAGGTCTTGGGTTCAATTCCCAAACTGAACATAGAAGTGACTGCTCACTAGTAAGTGTGTGGAGTTCAGTTGTCTCAGCTCTGGAATGAAAGACTGATTAACGTTTTGACATGAGGAACCATGTGTTTGCTGAATGAACACAAAGTGCAATTAATCATTTCTTCATTTGTTTAAGGTTTTTCACAAAGAGTTTTGAATATTCAGACATGTGGAAACAAGTGAATTGTGTTTTCGGTTCTGATTTCAGGTTGTCTCCAACTCAGAGGTTTGACTTTATAAAATACTCCACAAGGAGAGTCTTTCAAGTACCCTTGACAAAGCATTGAGCAGCGTTGCTGGTAGCATTCAAACCCACGCAGGGAGACCCTAATGGATTTCTTGTCCATCGCCTTAACCTCTCGGCCACAACAACATGCTCAAAGAAGGTTTTACATCAGGTTAAACCTACTTTATTGCCTTTTGAGGAGACCCGGGTTCAATTCCTCAAAGGGGAGTGTAAGGTTTTTCTGTGTGTTGTTCCTGATAACCATCAGGCCTGAACCCTGGCCAATGCAGTGGATGGTAGGCAAAGTCAGGCTTTCTCCTGTCTGGTGCTACTGGCTAATTTGCATATTGCAGGACTGACTCCAGCAGACTCTAACCTTCAGTTGTGGATGAAGTTCATCTGCAGATTCTTCTGGACCAAAACTCTTGAGTTATGACCTCCTGCTGTGATTGAAACTCCAGTATTTAAAGCTTGTAGCTCACAGGTGTGACTAGTTACATAATCAGAGAGCAGCAGAGTCCATCAATGTCTCATTACCTCCTGTGGATTCAATTCAGCAGATGAGAGAGGCTCCTCATGGAGATCAAAGGAGATAAAAGAAGAGTGTCTGATGAGCAACGTGGACACATGGTGATTATCTGGAAGAATGATCTTTGTAAGGACATCCAGGAAGAGAATTTTGTGAACCTCTCAGGATTGAGTAGCTTGTCCTTTTGTGTCATGACACAACTTGTCACTTGTAATCAGATTTCTACACCAGAATCTGGGCTGATGAGCTCAAAAGTCTCATGTTGCTCACTGGTTTTCTGTGGTTTGTACAAGAACGCTGGTCCTGTGAGCCAGTTGGTTCTAGTTAGCTGTGAGGCTTGGGCTAACCTAGAAGCATGGTCAGCTGGGTGATGTTCTGAAGGAACATACTTCCATTGGTTTGGTTCTGTGGTCTGGTGGATTCTTTGTACCCTGTTGTGGACGTACACATGGAAACTCTTGGACTGATTATGAATGTAGTCCATGTGTTCTTTTTGTGTCTGTGCTCCAGCAGTGCAGGACTATTCAGCAAAAGAACTGAGATGCTGTCACATGGTGGAGGGGCGGAGCCCCGCTATACTGCACCTAACAGACCATTTCCTGTTTCACTTCTTAACAAATCACATTATGGATCTGATCTGGATCTGAGCTGAATTTGGCCAAAAAGAGACTGAATGAACGGCTTTAACTTCACAAGTAAAAGTGAACTCTCACACATTGAACCAAAAAAATATGAAATAAAATCATAGCTCAACAAAGAGACTTAGTGATGAAACTCAAAGCCACGCCCACTTTTAATAATAACCAGTCTCTGTGGCGCAATCAGCTAGCACATTCGGCTGTTAACCGAAAGGATGGTGGTTCGAGCCCACCCAGGGACGAGATCTTTGGCTGTGCACAGTGAGACACTTCAAGACAGACAACCAACAATACTTTCATTTGAATAGTGTGTATAGATTAGATCCATTCAGATATCACCACATGGAGGTGCTGTTTCAAGAAGTGCAGTAGGATGAGTGGTTTCGGTGAAGGACTGCTAATTCTCCATGTGTATGTTCAAATCCCGTACTGGTCGATTCATGGTATTATATCACATGAATGAAACGTTCCTCCAGAACTCATAACGGACCAGAGTTAGCAAGGAGATGCTAACTGAAAACCGAAGGAATCAAATGTGTAGGAGTGAGTATAACATTGGGGTGGACACATATTGGAAACCTGACAGATCCATAAATAGTGTAACCACAAATGTCAAAAATTAACTACACTACTTCCTGGACTATAAGCCCTTACTTTTTCCACGTGCTATGATCCCTGCAGCTTATGTTGGATAGCTGGATGTCGGAACATCCAGTTAGAAGTCTGGTGGTTGTGAGGAGGTGGTTTAGTGGCACAAGTTAGCGGTTCAGATGCTAAATGTGGCTATGTGGAGAGCTTATCTCAATCAGTTACCACATGTGGTGGCGATATACACGCAGGGCGCTCACAGGGAGTTAATGTGAGAGAGAGAGGGGGAAAAGCTCTGGCAAGGTTTGAAACACGGTTCTCCACACAGGGATTGAAGTTAGCTTCAGGAAGCTAAACCAGACCTCTGGTGTCCGAGGAGGAAACCGAGGCTTCAGACGGGAGTGCGCCTGAACACGACGTTCACACATGAACACAAACAGTTGCAACTTTATCAGAAAACACAGAAAATAAATAAATTTTATGTATTAGCTTCAGGCTAATCTAACAATGCTGCCCAGACAAAAGCTTGTTTACTGTTCCTGGTGTGTGGTTGTTCAGCACCGATAGTGCTGGTCTCACAATGGGTCTGAGGATCTCATCTGGTACCTCATGGCAGTCAGGGTTCTGGCTAGAACATGGAGGCTGTGGGCCATCCAAAGAAATGCCTCCCCACACCATTACTGACCCACCGCCAAACCACTCATGCTGGAGGATGTTCCTGCAGCAGAACGTTCTCCATGGCTCATGCTGGAGGATGTTCCTGCAGCAGAACGTTCTCCACGGCTCATGCTGGAGGACGTTGCTGAGATGTTTTACTCAGTTTTTATTTAGTTTTTTAAATTTCATTAACGGTGAGCAGAATCTTAACAAAAGTCACATTTGTTTCACATTAGTTAGATTCAGTAGCATGATATCCATTAGCTTATCTCAATGATAACTAGGTAAGCCAGGTAGCTACAACACTGAACAGTGTGTCCATGGCAACAGACACTGAGCTCCTTTGATCTCCTTTGATCTCCATGAGTGCCTCTCTCATCTGCATCACAGGTGGTAATGAGATATGGCTGGAAGGGTTTTTTTAATAACAAAACTTAAAGGTTTTGTACCTGTCAGCTGCCTCACCAGGTGAGTAACACCTGTACGATGCCTTCTGCTCTCTGAGTTTCACTTCAACAAGTTCCAGGAATGTGAACTCAGGGCTTCTTCTTGAACTGAAGCTTTAAAGAAACTGTCATGGCAGCTTTGTCCACTAGTGTGGAAACTTGTGGAAACACTCTGCTTTCAGATTGAGGGACCAGCAGGCCAACAAGAGTGTGAGGAGCAACCTGAGGAGGGCGCCAATGAGGCCAAGACAAAATCCCAGCAGTGCATCCAGCAGCCGTGATCGTATAGTGGTTAGTACTCTGTGTTGTGATGGTATAGTGGTTAGTACTCTGTGTTGTGATGGTATAGTGGTTAGTACTCTGCGTTGTGGCCGCAGCAACCCCGTTTCGAATCCGGGTCACGGCAATGGCTGCTAAAATGTTGTCGTCACAAGTTTTAAAGCAGGTACATGGAACCATTAACAAGTTCTGCCCAGACCATCTCAAGCTCCGAGTCGAGCTGTAGGGCTTCATGAGGTCAGCAATGTAAGGAGGAGCTTGACCATGTAGGGCTGGAAAAGTGAGCACCAAGATTTTAACCTGAATATGAAAGTCAGCAGGGAGCCAGTGGAGAGATATGAACAGAGGTCACATGGTCCTCCTGTTGCTGCTGCTCTAAAGTCTCACGACTGAATTTTGGACTGACTGCAACTGATCCAGTTCTGTTTTGTTGAGACAGAGCACCTGCATCCATTTATTATCACAAAGTAAAAGAGGCTGAATTAATAATCATTTAAAGTGAGAACAGGCTGAACAAAATCCTGTTTTGTGTCCAAGTTAAAAATTCCCAATTCCAAAGTTTTGACTCCAGACCCAGGCCTCGTTGATTTGTGGTACCAGTTCAGGCATTTTTCTAAATACAACTACTTGTTATTGACGTGTGACTGACGTCACAACCTACATTTTTTGACAAGTAACTTGTAATTGTAATGGATTACAGTTTACAAGTCACCTTCCCAACCCTGCTAGTTAACGTGTTACCGCCATCACTGGAACTGAGTGACTTTATTTACAAAGTTACTCAAAGTCAGTCTTTCTCCTGTCTGGTGCTCATGGCTAATTTGCATATTGCAGGACTGACTCCAGCAGACTCTAACCTTCAGTTGTGGATGAAGTTCATCTGCAGATACTTCTGGACCAAAACCCTTGAGTTATGACCTCCTGCTGTGATTGAAACTCCAGTATTTAAAGCTTGTAGCTCACAGGTGTGTTTAGTTACATAATCAGAGAGCAGCAGAGTCCATCAATGTCTCATTACCTCCTGTGGATTCAATTCAGATGAGAGAGGCTTCCCATGGAGATCAAAGGAGATAAAAGAAGAGTGTCTGATGAGCAATGGCTATGTTTCAACTTTTTCAACTCTCTTCAACTTTTTAAAATATTTCAACTTTTGTGCAACTTTTTTATAATGTTAGTGGATGGAGAAATGTTCAACTTTTAACTACCTATAACTTCTTCAAATCTTAACCGATTTCAACCATTCGACTTTTAAACTGTTCAACTTTTTCAACTTTTTTTAAAACTTCTTAAACTTTTTTCAAATCTTTTCAACTTTTTAAAATATTTAAACGTTGTCAAATTCAATTTAACATGGAAGTGGACGGAGAAGAAAATGTGAACTCCTTCAACTTTGAACCCCGACAGCTTGGTCAAACTTTAAGCTAGAAACATGGTGTGACTCACCAAATGTTGCCACTCTTGTCGTCTTTTCAGAAGTGTCACCGTCTTTTTTCTATCTGTCACCAATTTTAAACTGCGAGCCTTCAAGTTTCATCAAGTTTTAGCCGATGTAGGAGTTTAACATGGGTGTGTATTGAAGGCTAGAGTGCAGAGACTTTGGTTAGAGTGAGGGAAGCTGTTGGATTACAAAAAAAATATTTCTTTAACTCGTCGCCACGGCCACATTTCTTCGTCTTTCTCAACATATTATACATCAAACTGTAGCTACAGGTCTTGTGCTTCTCATGAGGGGACACTTTTGTCTCAGAGAGACACGGTTCTCCCTCCAGGGGACTTAATTGACAAGGAGCGCAGGATTTTCTCCCACCCGCACCAATGTATTTTGACGAGTCATTTTCTCCCCAAATCCCAAAAGTTGTGACATTTGTTTCAAGTCCTCACGGGGAGACGGAACGTCATGAGGACACGAGAAGCTCACTACACGTCCTTCAACTTCTTCTGACGCCGACGGTGAAGACATTTTTCAACCAAGTGTCACGGTTTTCGAACTACAAGCAGTTGTTGGGGAGCTGCGTATTAGCTTTGTAGCCCTGTTCTCATCCAGCCTGTCACAGAGTGACAGCAAAGGAGCTCCGTCTCCACGGCAACAGACTCACCTGCACTAATCAGGCTGCCAGCAGGCAAAGCCACGCCCACTTTTCAACTGTTATTTAACTGTCAGCTTTTAACTTTTAACTTTTAACTTTTCTAAATCTTTTTCAACTGTTTCAACTGTTTCAAATGTTTCAACTTTATTTCAAACCTTGACCTTTAAACGTTTTGAAAATGTTTAACTTTTTGAAACTTTTGCAACTTTTTTCAATTTTTTTTCAACTTTCTGTTTTAAATTTTGTTTTAAACCTTGACCTTTAAACTTTTTTCAAACTTGTATGTTCTTTAAATCCTTTTTAACTGTTTCAACTTCATCTCTTCATGCTTCATCAGTCTTCATCTGTCCTCTTCATCCTCTTATTCATCTCTCTTCTTCACCCTCCTCTTCATCTGTCCTCTTCACCCTCTTCTTCATCTCCTCTTCACCCATTTTAAACTGCCAGTCTTTAAACTCTTTCTTAAACTCTCACTCCAGACCAGAGACGGGCCGGCAGGACAAAGCATTACAGTTTGCCTGCAGCATTCACACTATCATGCATTTGCTGCGGGAAATGCAGATTCTCTCGTCTCTGGATTGAGTTGCTGCTTGTAGTCAAATGTGTTCACATGACCCTGTTGACCTCCAGCAGAGTTTCCAGCAGTGGACACTCCTGGCCCTAGAAAAGGAAAAGAAAAAGTTAGGAGGGACTTTTTGGACGTACATTGAGCCTTTGAATAAAGGTTTGAAAGCACTGAAAAATATCCAATATCGAAAAATGTAGAGGAAAGTCTAACCTCTGTGATGGCCGGGAATTGAACCCGGGTCAACTGCTTGGAAGGCAGCTATGCTCTCCACTATACCACCATCACTACTTTGAGAATGTTCACCTGTCAAAGATCATAAAGACACCATTCAGTTCCAAATATGCTGGAAACTGTGTTGAGGAATTTCTGAAACCATCCATCCATCCATCCATTGGCTACCGCTTTATCCAGGCCGGGTCGCGGAGGCAGCAGTCTGAGCAGAGTTGCCCAGACTTCCCTCGCCCCAGACACTTCCTCCAGCTCCTCCGGTGGCACCCCAAGGCGTTCCCAGGCCAGCCGAGAGACAGAGTCCCTCCAGCGTGTCCTGGGTCTGCCCCGAGGCCTCCTACCGGAGGGACATGCCCGAAACACCTCCCTCGGGAGGCGTCCGGGGGGCATCCGAAATAGATGCCCGAGCCACCTCAGCTGGCTCCTCTCGATGTGGAGGAGCAGCGGCTCTACTCCGAGCTCCTCCCTGGTGACTGAGCTCCTCACCCTATCTCTAAGGGTACGCCCAGCCACCCTACGGAGGAAGCTCATTTCAGCCGCTTGTATCCGGGATCTCGTTCTTTCGGTCATGACCCATAGTTCATGACCATAGGTGAGGGTAGGAACGAAGATCGACCGGTAAATCGAGAGCTTCGCTTTTTGGCTCAGCTCCTTCTTCACCACGACGGACCGATACAACGTCCGCATGACTGCAGACGCTGCACCGATCCGCCTGTCGATCTCACGCTCCATCTTTCCCCCACTCGTGAACAAGACCCCAAGATACTTAAACTCCTCCACTTGGGACAAGGGCACTCCACCGACCTGGAGGGGGCAAGCTACCTTTTTCCGGTCGAGAACCATGGCCTCGGATTTAGAGGTGCTGATCCTCATCCCAGCTGCTTCACACTCGGCTGCGAACCGTGTCAGTGCACGCTGGAGATCCAGGCTTGATGGGGCCAACAGAACCACATCATCCGCAAATAGCAGAGATGAGATTCTGTGGTCCCCAAACCGGACCCCCTCTGGCCCCCGGCTGTGCCTAGAAATTCTGTCCATATATATGATGAACAGAACCGGTGATAAAGGACACCCCTGCCGGAGGCCAACGTGCACTGGGAACAGGTCCGACTTACTGCCGGCAATGCGAACCAGACTCCTGCTCCGGGAATACAAGGACCGAACAGCCCTCAACAAGGGACCCCGGACTCCGTACTCCCGGAGCACCCCCCACAGGACATCTCGGGGGACGCGGTCGAACGCCTTCTCCAGATCCACAAAACACATGTGAACTGGTTGGGCGAACTCCCACGAACCCTCAAGCACCTGGTGGAGGGTATAGAGCTGGTCCAGTGTTCCACGACCAGGACGAAAACCGCATTGTTCCTCTTGGATCCGAGGTTCGACTAACGGCCGGACCCTCCTCTCCAGTACCCTGGAATAGACTTTCCCGGGGAGGCTGAGGAGTGTGATCCCTCTGTAGTTGGAACACACCCTCCGATCCCCCTTCTTAAAGAGAGGGACCACCACCCCGGTCTGCCAGTCCAGAGGTACTGTCCCCGCCCGCCACGCGATGTTGCAGAGACGAGTCAGCCACGACAGTCCCTGCACATCCAGAGACTTAAGGAACTCTGGGCGAATCTCATCCACTCCCGGTGCCTTGCCACCGAGGAGCTTCACAACAACCTCGGTGACTTCAGCTTGGGAAATGGACGAGTCCACCTCTGAGAACCCAGTCTCTGCTTCTTCAATGGAAGACGTGGTGGTGGGATTGAGGAGGTCCTCGAAGTATTCCTTCCACCGCCCAACGACATCCCCAGTTGAGGTCAACAGCTCCCCACGTCCACTGTAAACAGTGTTGGTGGAGAACTGCTTCCCCCGCCTGAGGCGCCGGACGGTTTGCCAGAATTTCCTCGAGGCCGACCGAAAGTCCTCCTCCATGGCCTCTCCGAACTCCTCCCAGACCCGAGTTTTTGCCTCCACCACAGCCCTCCCAGTCCAGCGCATCCAACTCACCACCAGGTGGTGATCAGTTGACAGCTCTGCCCCTCTCTTTACCCGAGTGTCCAAGACACGCAGCCAGAGATCAGATGACACGACCACAAAGTCTATCATTGACCTCCGGCCTAGGGTGTCCTGGTGCCATGTGCACTTATGGACACCCCTGTGCTCGAACATGGTGTTCGTTATGGACAAGCTGTGACTGGCACAGAAGTCCAATAACAGAACACCGCTCGGGTTCAGATCGGGGAGGCCGTTCCTCCCAATCACCCCCTTCCAGGTCTCACTGTCATTGCCCACGTGGGCGTTGAAGTCCCCCAGGAGAACAATGGAGTCCCCAGTTGGGGCACTATCCAGCACCCCTCCCAGAGACTCCAAGAAGGTTGGGTACTCTGAACTGCTGTTCGGTGCATAGGCCGAGACAACAGTCAGAGACCTGTCCCCTACTTGTAGGCGTAGTGACGCAACCCTCTCGTTCACCGGGGTGAACTCCAACACATGGCGGCTGAGCTGTGGGGCAATAAGCAAGCCCACTCCAGCCCGCCGCCTTACACCGCGGGCAACTCCAGAGAAGTGGAGTATCCAGCCCCTGTCGAGGAGCTGGGTTCCAGAGTCCAAGCTGTGAGTGGAGGTGAGCCCGACTATATCTAGCCGGTATCTCTCAACCTCCCTCACAAGCTCGGGCTCCTTCCCCCCCAGCGAGGTCACATTCCATGTCCCAAAAGCCAGAGTCCGTGTATCGGGTCGTCGAGGCCCCTGCCGTCGACTGCCACCCAATCCACATTGCACCCGACCCCTACGGCAGCCTCTGTAGGTGGTGGGTCCACAGGAGGATGAGGAAGAGGGGCCCGCGTCGTCCCTTCGGGCTGAGCCCGGCCGAGTCCCGCGGGCAAGAACGCGGCCACCAGGCGCTCGCGTGCGAGCCTCCACCCCGGGCCTGGCTCCATGGTGTGGCCCCGGCTGCGCCAAACCGGGCGACGTCACCTTTTTCCTCGTGAGTGTGTCCATGGGGTCTTATGAACTGCTTTTAGTCTGACCCGTCGCCTCGGACCTGTTTGCCTTGGGAGACCCTACTGGGGGGGCAAGCCCCCCGGCAACATAGCTCCGAGGGTCATTCGGGTGCTCAAACTCCCCCACCACGATAAGGTTGCAGTTCAAGGGGGAGGAATTTCTGAAACACTTCGATGTTTCTGCCCAGTTTCGAACAGGGGACATTTGGCATGTGAAGCAAACGTGATAACCACTACACTACAGAAACTCTGATAGAGCTGGCAGGGTCGTGTGATGTCCTGCAGCAACTCAAACCAGAGATTAAACGTTTTAGGAAACTAGAAAGTTCCTGATCCAGACTCTGCTGGTAGAAGTTTGTTCGTAGAGGCAGACACACACTATTTAATCTGGAACTTTCTTATTTTAAGCACCTGAGGTGTTTTACAAACCTAACGTGAGAACTGAGCAGTGTTGCCATAGTTAACTTAAAAAACTAATCTGATTACTAATTACTAGTTACTCCTTTAAAAGTAACTCAATTACTTTACTAATCACTTGTTTTTAAAAGTAACTAAGTTAGATTAGAAGTTACTTTCAGCAGCTGCTGACAACACCCCCCATCGTCTGAACATAAAGGTTACAACCTGTTTTGCCCCAAACTCTGCTGATCCCTGCCTCCTGCACCATGTTTATACATATTTAACCTTTGACCTTCATTCTTTGTTGTATTTATTTGTGACTCACGCTTTTATATTTGAAATTTTGTTAAGAGCACATTCTGGTCCTTTCCTAACCAGCCCCTTGACAGTGTCTTAGAAGAACTGCTTTCATCTGAGCCTTTGAAGAAAGGCTCCATATCAAGACTTTACAGTAAACTGTCAGAGTGTGAAAATATCCCCACTCTCGACCACACCAAGTGTTTTATGGACAAAATATCTCAACAATGTTTTTTGACTCTTTATCAAATTGCATGATAATAAACTAACTCCTATTTTATTTCCTCATGAGTGACCCTAAAACTCTTCTGCAGTAACAAGTTGGTCTGAGTTTCTTAAAAAGGTCTGTTTTAAAACCTGCTAGTGAATTTCAGTCCAACATGTCTGTGGCAGACAGAAGAACCAGACTGGAGGTAAAACTGTGCTGAGCTGAGTGAACTCATTCTATGATCAACAGTTACCATGGCAACATGACAAGAGCTACTTTCTGACATCACTGTGACGTCATCAGTCTCAGTATCTACTGCATGACCAGCAGAATTTCAAATGTTGAAGTCTTCAACTGAGATAAAATACTGCAGTGAGTCCTGACAGGAACCAGCAGGAAAACAAAAACTCAGCTGGGAGTTGAACCCCCAACCTGCAACATCAGAGTTGAGGACACAAACCAATAATGTGTCGACGCCCCAATAACCCACATTTCTACACATTGTTATGACGGCGCCACTCTGTTTCATCTTGTGGATAAAACTTTGGGTCTGAATTCCAGTTTTTCTCGATTGCTAAAACACAAAACCTGGTTCCTGCAGCACAAAAGCCCAAACCTTCTCGTCATTCCCAGAAGCACACACAACTTGTTCTGTTCTCATGGAAGGTTCCCTGTAATACCCTATACAGAAGACGACCACTGTTGACTGAGACTTGTTCACATTGTAAAAACTCCATTGTTGTCAGTGTGTCTGCTGCTGTTGTGTAAAAGTAACACTTTTCTTGAACAGACAAGTTGTTGTCACTTGGAACGTTGTTGTGTAAATGGGATCTAAGACTCAGGTCAAAACCGACCCGTTAACATGTGACTGTCAGTCATTGAAATATCCATCAGTGTGTTATAGAAGGTCTTCAAGTTTCAATAAGCAATACAGACACACTTTTAACTGTTGTGTTACAAAACATGAATTTTATTTTATTCTCAATGTCAAAAACATGAGCAAGGCTTTTTCACAAAACATGTGAAAACAAGCATGCTGATCCTCTGAAACACACACACACACACACACACACACACACACACACACACACACACACACACACACACACACACACACACACACACACACACACACACACACACACACACATACACACACGCACACGCACACACACACATACACAAACACACACAAACACACACACAGATCAGGATTCACTCTGATAGGATCAAAGGAGATCAGCGTCTGTTGCAGATCAAAGCATTGCCTTCAGCATTCACACAATAAAGGCCAATTCGTCCTCCATAAGAAGAAGAAGAAAGTTCAGCACTCCAGGATCCTGCTGAACAAAATGACATCATTTCCTTGGACCAGCTCCTTGTGGCTGAAGAAATGAGTTTGGGCTGTGCCGACCGTCCTGGACCAACTGTTGAGGAGCTGCACTGCACAAACTTCAGCACTGACGTGTGCTGAGCATGCGTGTTCCAGCTCGCTAATAACTAGCAGTCATATTTTAATCACATTAACTTGTAGCATCGCTACTGCAGGAGCACCGCAGCTTGTTGAAATGTTGGAAGGCAGGTTTACGTGATGCACCTGAACGCATCACGAAAAGCAGCAACTCCTGCAGTTAAAACCAGACCAACATGGCCGCTCATACAAAAACTCTCTTTTATTACTGAATCAGTTCAGTGAAATGTATTTCTGAAAGCACTGGAGGTGAGAAATAAACTGCAGTTGAAAAGTTAAAACGCTGCTTTACAGACGTGTGGCTGCTGTGAAATAAACAAGAACAAGAACGTTTTCAGAAAGTTGCATTCTCACAATTTCTATGGAACTTTTCAAAAAGTTGTTCTCCAGCAAAGTGTTTAGAATGTGTCGCCTCTTGTTACGTCTTGATTGCCAGCGTCAACCAAAGAGACTCAAAGTCTTCAGGAGCTTCTTCTCTGCTCTGACAAAGGTCGTCTGCTGGGCCTGCAAGTGTAAGGTTTCATCCACATGACGAAAAAACATATTTTTTCTCCCCAGCCTTCTCCAAAACAATTGTGTCCACACCTCACTATGAACACGGCTCAACACAAGGCTTCAGGGCATGTAGCACACATGTCAGGCCTTTAGGGGCGCTGTGACTCACCAAACACACCAAAAACACAGAAGACAGACCACATAGAAATCTAGAAGTAGATATCTGCTCATAAACCTCTATATAATTCTAGTTCTATAGGTCTATGGCTCCACTCCTCCTCCTCCTAGCGTCAGTAGCTTCTGCAGCTCCACTGGAGCTTGTAGTCCCTGATTGTTGGCTTGGAGAGAAAACTCTTGGACGACCAAACAACATCATCAGGGTGAAGGTGTGAGATGAGACGAACTAGAGAACCCAGAACGTCCTCGGCTACATGTGACCTGGTGTTTTTAGGTCAGAATGGCCGAGCGGTTGTATTATACTTTCTCCCATGATGCCGTCTGACAGAGCAGAGCTGTCTCATTGTGGGAGGGTCAAAGGGAGGGTCTTCCTTAATTGTCATTAGCTGAACCCTCAATCACACTTGATACAGCTTGATTTGTGATTCTGTGACTCCAAATAATATCGTCTCCTGACCTCCACCTCCTATTTTGCTCTTCCTTTTCTTCATCTTTTCTGTCGGGATTTAGTGTCAAAGTGATCAATGGGTTGATTGAGATGTAAAAATATTGACGAAGCACATCTTGTGTTTTCAGTGTGGAAGTGCAGCTTGATGCTTTTTGTGTCTTTACAACAAGTCTTCAGTCTTCCTCCTCTTCAGCTCCACCTTTTTTTCCTCACGTCTCCGTCCGTGTAGTCAGAAGAATTGGGAGGCACACGGAGCGGTGACGTCCACGTGAACAGGACTGCACTGAGGGGCGTGGCGGCTAAAATGATGTCATTTGGCTGCAGGAAGCCGTGAGGAGCTCGTGGACACGTCAAGCATAAGACAACCTTTACAGTGGAGACGTCACCAAAAAATGTTGATGAGCTGATAATGATCCTACAGTTGTAGAGTTACTTCACATAGCGAGCAGAACAGAGTTCATTCTAGATCCTTTTACTTTGAAAGCTCATGGCAGAGATCATTAAAGCATCAGTAACTAATAAAACATTCCTAAACCCATAACCTGAACACAGTTACCATACATTGGACAAGGTACCAATCATACACAGTCTGTATTATACTTAGAAATGCAGTAAAACACTGAACTCCATCTTGAATGCAGTAAAACTGTCTTTCACTGTATTTATGATGAATTGGTACTTAATCAAACAACGTTATCATGGTATCAAGTCATATTGGCTCCAGTATGGATGATTTATTAAGGTTGGTAGTTGCTGGACTTACTTTAAAGAATCTTTGGAATACAGTTGTCACAGTTCTTAAAAGTGACTCATTTTACATGATGGTAAAATAGACAGTTAAATAGACGTCCTCAATTACAGCCTGTTTAAAATGTCTATTTTCAACCAGTTCTGGCTGTCAAATAGACGTCCACAATAGGGACTGGACAGATGGACATGTCTTGGACGTCTATGGACGTTGCTTGCTCGGTGGGTTTGATCTACATCAGATGCTGATCTCATTTGTTCTCCTTTGATCTCAGTACCGGAGACACCATTTAACCATGGAGACGCTGAGATGAAAGGAGATTTATTCAAAGCAGAAAGCAGCTTTATTCAGCCTCTTCAGCTTTCACACTTGCACTTTGTTCTGGAAATACAAACCTCTAGTTTCAGTAGACTTCCTGTTTAATGGCAAATACTAAAGTTTGACTGAGATTTGTGTGATATTTAAGTTTTGGTGGGATGAAGAAGTGAGTTTTGGTTTAACGACATTCCAAGGAAGATCAGACAATGGCTGTGGTGGACATTGGTCATTTTAGTGATTGTAGGTGGAGCTAGAGAGCACATTTGGCCACTTTTAGGGGTTATGTTTTTTTTTTTTTTACATTTTCTTATCATCTGAGCACGTCCTGATTAGTGTGACAAATTTGGTGAACAAGTTTAGGGGTCAAATTTGAGTTCAGGAACTTTTCAGACATACCCCGTGTCTCCTGATCATTGAATGTCCACTTCAAGGAAACACAACTGCTGGACAAATGAACCACACTCTTCCAAGAAAAGCAGCTCCAGCAACCAGACACACAATCAAAGCTTTGAGAGTGAAAGGTGAAGACAAGCTCCTCAGGAGTTTTCCTCCTGGTCTTTCATCAACTGATTCAGTTCATTATAAAGACCGGGGATGTAGCTCAGTGGTAGAGTCATGCTTAGCATGTATGAGGTCCTGGGATCAATCCCCAGCTTCTCCAAGCTTTATGTCTTGACCAGAAAGTAGATCATTGGTAGATTTCATATCACAATAATCAAACAATCATCAAGACATCTCCTATAAAGCACTGGTTCTGCACCTGGTGACCACAAACCATGATGCTGTTCTCCTGGTTCCTGGCTGAGGTTCTGCTCACTTTAGAATGTTGTTAGTGTTTCAGTCCTGGAGGAGCAGGAGGCGTGTCGACAACCAACACAAGCTGCTCAGGTTGTGCAGCTCATCCAAGATGGAACATCAATGAGCTGTGGCAAGAAGATTTGCTGTGTCTCCCTGAACAGTGTCCAGAGCATGGAGGACATACCAGGAGACAGGCCAGGACACCAGGAGACATGGAGGACATACCAGGAGACAGGCCAGGACACCAGGAGACATGGAGGAGCGTTTAGCGTTTTGTTCTCGTTGTGAGTTCAAGTCCCACATTGGGCAGAGCTCTCTATTGAGACAGAGGTGTCCTTGAGGACAGAATGGTGGACTTGAGATGTGAACCTCACAGTTGAGAAGTCACCAGTGTGGATCTAGAGTAGCCTTGAGGGCCGTGGTCCTGCATGATTTCAATGTCTCCTCACATCAACACAGCTGACAACAATGATTGGCTCGTCACCATGACAACTCAGCTGTGTTTGAACATCCAGGACTGTGGCCCTTGAGGACCAGGGTTCCCCACACCTGATCTAGAGGATCCTTGACCCCATCAGCTCCCTGGAAGCTTCACTGTGTCACCTCACCTCCTCATCAATGTGATGTGCTGCTGTTGTTGCTTGATGTCTACCATCATTTATTTAAACGTAGAACTAGAACTACACTCGGTAGAGTGCAGATCTTCACCAACGCCACATTTGTTTATGGAACTGAGTTAGCATAGCGAGCATGATAACCGTTAGGTCATCTCAATGCTTACTGGGTAGGCCAGGTAGCTACAACACTGGGCAGGGAGCATCTCCATGGCAACAAATGCTGCACTCCTTTGATCTCCTTTGATCTCCCTGAGAAGCCTTGACTCTGCTGCTCTCTGATTTAGTAACTAAACACACCTGTGAGCTACAAGCTTTAAATACTGGAGTTTCAATCACAGCAGGAGGTCATAACTCAAGGGTTTTGGTCCAGAAGTTTCTGCAGATGAACTTCATCCACAACTGAAGGTTAGAGTCTGCTGGAGTCAGTCCTGCAATATGCAAATTAGCCCTGAGCACCAGACAGGAGGAAGACTGACTTTGAGCAACTTTGTAAATAAAGTCACTCAGTTCCAGTGATGTAACACGTTAATTAGCAGGGTTGGGAAGGTGACTTGAAAACTGTAATACATTACAATTACAAGTTACTTGTCAAAAAATGTAGGTTGTGACGTCAGTCACACGTCAATAACAAGTAGTTGCATTTAGAAAAATGCCTGAACTGGTACCACAAATCAACGAGGCCTGGGTCTGGAGTCAAAACTTTGGAATTGGGAATTTTTAACTTGGACACAAAACAGGTTTTTGTTCAGCCTGTTCTCAGTTTAAATGATTATTAATTCAGCCTCTTTTACTTTGTGATAATGAACTGATGCAGGTGGTGTGGCCGAGCGGTCCAAGGCACTGAATTAAGGCTCCAGTCTCTCAGGAGGCGTGGGTTCAAATCCCACCACTGCCACTTTCCAAATTTCTGGATGAGTTTACTTCCTCAAATCAAGAGTTGTCTGGCACTTTACTGCTCCATGCCAGATAGAAAATGATGACACAAGACATTCTTTTAACCTGAATTCACAGGCCAAGTTTCATATTAGAGGTAAGTTGCTACTTTGAAATTTCATAAAATGTTATGAATGTGTAATGAATGGTTTCTTGCATGTGTTTGAGGCTTATATACCAATAAAGCACCCGAGGTTTACCTTTTTTCAGTACATAACGTAAAGTAACTGTTCGTATATCTGATGGGTGAAACAGTTTGTAAAGAGTACAGCAAGAGATAAACCCTTCATAACCCTTCAAGTGTCTTAATGGTTTTGCACCCTCTTATTTATTTGAACTGCTTTTATCATATCGACCCTCATGGGCCCTGAGGTCCTCTGCAGTAGCGACTCCAGGTCACGTGTAGACGAGGACGTTCTGGGTTCTCTAGTTCATCTCATCTCACACCTTCACCCTGATGATGTTGTTTGGTCGTCCAAGAATTTTCTCTCCAAGCCAACACTGTCAACAAGTCTAAAACCACACTGGAAACAAATGGTGCTCCAGTAAATGGTTGGGGGATCAATTCAAGTAGACTTTCATGTCCCTCATACACCTAAACCAGGACCTCAGTGGGAAACAAGATCCTACAAGGAAAGTTGATTTGGGAAGAAGCAGTCATGCACTAAGCAGAGTGGCGCAGTGGAAGCGTGCTGGGCCCATAACCCAGAAGTCGATGGATCGAAACCATCCTCTGCTAGTGACAGTTCAGGTTTTCAGGATCTGACTTCAGATCACAAGTGTGTGAAGTCAGCAGAGATTTTCTCTTCCCAGTAAGAAAACAAGGCCTGTAAGAAAGTGTAAGTCCAATGAAATAGAAAGTATAGAGTATTACCTTAGAGAAGCTCGGAGCCTCCGTGTTCTGGCGCTGAGCTGCTGGAGTGCGATCAGACACACTGGTTCTCCCAGTTGCAGCACACCTGAATCCAATGAAGGGTTTTGTTACTTGGCTTGGTTTACAAGCTGGATGTTCCTGGTGCATTCATGATCTCTGCCATGAGATTTCAAAATAAAAGAATCTAGAATGAACTATGTTCTGCTCGCTATGTTAAGTGACTCTACAACTGGAGGATCATTATCAGCCACCATGAGGTATTTGGTGTTTGGTTCTTTCTGGTTCTGGTTCAGGGAGACCCCAGTGGATTTCTAGTCCATCACCTTCACCTCTGGACCACAACAACCTGCTTCAGGAAGGTTTTCCATCAGAGTGAACCTGAAGTTACCTGGATCAGAGAAACTCCAGCTTTGTAGTCCAGGCCTCTGGTCTCTGTAGTTCAGGTTCACTATGAAGAGCAGAAGATAAATGAAGAGGTGAAGTTTCTCCTGGAGGATCAATAAAGTATGTTTTCTTCTTTTATATCACACTGTCTCACATGAGACATGAACAAACAATATGAGCAATTCTTCACTCCCTGGTTTATGAGATGTTCCTGATCGCCCCCCAGTGGCTCCATGGTGTAATGGTTAGCACTCTGGACTCTGAATCCAGTGATCTGAGTTCAAATCTCAGTGGAACTTGACTTTTCATGAACAAAAACACAATGTGAGTAGATCTCTATCCTGCATTGAGTGCAAACACTGAAAATAACCACTGACAGCAACAATGACTCTCTGAATGAATCAGCTGTTCCTCACTCTTCAAGGAGAAGACACATTGATTGGAGGACATCTTGGCAGGACAAGACTCAGGACATGAGAGACAATTGAAGGAAGCTTCACTTGTCTGACTGGAATCTCCATCTTTGAACAAGTGGGGGACAAAGACAACACGCTCAATCCACACTATTGTTCCTGTTGGGATTTATGGTTGTTATTAGTGTTACAATTACTGTAAGTAATAGATTACTGAAAGTAATAGATCACTGGAAGTAATTATGAAAAATGTAAATTATTAATGGAAGTAAATGGTCATTTACTCATTAACAACTCCTAAAGTAATTGAGTAATTGCTTAAAAGTGAATAAATTATCCAAAATAATTTATTAATTAAGAATTATCAAATTGAATAAATTGGTTATTTATCAAATAATAATGAATTGGGGCACCACCAGCTAAACTGGAAATAGTTAATACCAAAATATCAGTCTCGTTTGTAAAAAGGTTATTTAAGTTAGTTAATATTCCTGTGCAAAATATAACAATCTTAAATAACAAGGAAGGTGTGAGATTCTCGCTCAGACTGTTACAAACCAGTGAATTATCAACAATAAATACACAATAAATACCAGGAATCCATCAATTCAGCTAACAGGTGTTTATTTACACAAATACATTAATTCATAAATAATTCAGAAATCATCTCATGAATCAATACAATCAAGTAACAACGTCATCTAACAGGAGATCTGATCTACTAAACAGCAACACTGTGTACAAAGAAAGAGGGTGTGTGTGTGTGTGTGTGTGTGTGTGTGTGTGTGTGTGTGTGTGTGTGTGTGTGTGTGTGTGTGTGTGTGTCGGGGAGTCTGAGTGGGGATGTAATGACCACGAGTGTCCACCAGGTGGCGGCGGACCTTGGAGAGTCAGTATGAGTGGCTGTTGTGGTCTTAAACGTCCACCGAGTGATGAGTGATCCTCATCCAAGATGGCAGCTCAAGCGTTGTTTACAACGAACCAAAATGGCGGCTCAGTTTCCCTCGGGTGTCTGAGGCGACCGCAGACGCTCTCTGAGGTCACGTGACCAACGGACGGCGTTGCCAGTCCGGTTCTGAGTCGGAGTTCTAGCTGGATGTCGGACCTCGGTAGCGGGGCGCTACCGAGGTCCGGTTAGTGAAGAGAGAGAAAAGAGGAGAGAGGAGGAAAAACTGTGGTTTCAGGTCTGAAAGTCGGTTCTCCACAGGGACTGAAGTTAGCTTCAGGAAGCTAAACCAGACCTCTGGACTGGTGTCCAGACTGGAGTAACTATCCACGGTGGTTTAAACTCCAATGCCTGTTTACGTCACGTATTACGGTAGAGCAGTCAGAAGCCGACGGGAGCTTCATGGTGCGTTCAAGGACACCTCAGTTACAACCAGAAGTCACAACAGTACTGTACAGGCGTATAGTAACAGAAATTAATAGAAAATAACAAATTTCAGAAACCTTCTCCAGATTCTTGTTCTACAGGCTCCCAGGCACCTCTGTGCCCATTTGTAACTAGAATTACTGCAACATTTTCTCACAATTACACTATGAATTTACACCCACTGCATACATGGTACTCTACATTCATAAATTCATAGAAAATCTAATTGTTTTCAGAAACCTCCACCAGATTCTTGTTCTACAGACCCACAGGTACCTTTGTTTGTCGTTGTCATCCTTTCATTTGGCAGAATTTGGTCTCTTAATGGTTTTTGTTTGTCCTCCATTCATAGGAGTCCAACTCACCTGGTCATCTCCATCCTCCAACCTCTGCAGCTCATTGGTCAGTCATCTTTTTACCAGTCAGTGTAACAGTCTGTGAGTCTGTACCTGTTTCTCATGCTTGTCTGCTCTTTGTTGTTGTCATCATCTTTTTTTAAATCACATTTATTATTTGAACCTTTGACTGTTTTTGGCTCAACCAAGTCTTCATCTAAACTGTCAACTGTATTTTGATGTTTGGACTATTAAATACTTCTTGAATTCCTGTCATACCTCTGCCTTGTGTGTGCTGTTCTAGTAGCTGTATGGTTTGGACAATGGAGACGTGGACTCTTGATCAAGATGGACAGCAGATATGGCTTTTATTGTCTTTTATTCTCTAAACAAGAAAACGTGGCGTACAGAATCACAAGACACCCGTATAACAGTTAACTTAAGAATTGCTCAATGGAGGTGAGTGGGACTGAGCTCCTCCTAAAGTCCTCAATCATCTCTACTGTCTTTAGAGCCTTGAGCTCCAGGTTGTTCTACCTGCACCAAAACACCAGGAAATGTGTCTTCCAAGACCGTCTCCATCAGAGATGAGGTCAATGAGGGTGGTGTTGTCTCTGAACTTCAGGAGCTTGACAGACTGTTGCTGGAGGTGCTGCTGTTGGTGTCCATGGAGAAGAGCAGAGGGGAAAGAACACAGCCTGAGTGGAGGCACTGCCAATGGTCCGGGAGTCTGACGTGTTTTACCAGCTTTACCTGCTGCCTCCTGCCACACAGGAAGTCCATGATCCACCTGCAGGTGGATTCTGGCACATTCTGATGGGGGTGCTAGTCTTGCAGGAGAGCTGGGATGATTGTGCTGAATGCTGAGCAAAAGTCCACAAACCAGATCCTGGTGTAGGATCGTGGGAGTCCAGGTGCTGGAAGACGTAGTGCAGAGCCATGTTTACCACGTGGTCCACAGACCTGTTGGCTCTGTAGGTGAAGTGCAGAAAGTCCAGCTGGGGTCAGTAATGTCTTTAACATGTGAGATTATGAGGCGCTCTAATGACTTCATGACCACAGAGGTCAGAGTGACGGGTTAGGTACAGTAATGTATATTGCTGTGTATTCATAGTGGAATTGTGAGAAAATGCTGCAGTAATTCTAGTTAAAAATTGGCACAGAGGTGCCTGGGAGCCTGTAGAACAAGAATCTGGTGAAGGTTGCTGAAAACAATTTGATTTTCTATGAATTTTTGTTACAATACGCCTGTACAGTACTCTTTTGATTCAAGGTTGTAACCGAGGTGTCCTTGAACGCACCATGCAGCTCCCGTCGCCTTCTGACTGCTTTACCGTAATACATGACGTAAACAGGCATTGGAGTTTAAACCGTGGATAGTTACTCTAGTGCCAGGTTGTGGTAGAGAAAGGCTAAATGCTATTGGTGAGACAGGAGGGAGACACAGAGCGACAGGGGGAGACACAGAGAATCAGGGGGGAGACACACAGAGACAGGGGGTGACAGAGAGAGAGACAGGGGGAGACACAGAGAGACAGGTGGGAGACACAGAGAGACAGGTGGGAGACACACAGTGACAGGTGGGAGACAGAGAGACAGGGGGAGACAGAGAGACAGGTGGGAGACACAGAGAGACAGGTGGGAGACACAGAGAGACAGGTGGGAGACACACAGTGACAGGTGGGAGACAGAGAGAGACAGGGGAGGCACACAGTGACAGGTAGGAGACACAGAGAGACAGGTGAGAGACACAGAGAGACAGGGGGGAGACACAGAGTGACCGGGGGAGACACAGAGACACAGGGGGAGACACAGAGAGACAGGGGGGAGCCACAGAGTGACCGGGGGAGACACAGGGGGAGACACAGAGTGACAGGTGAGAGACACAGAGAGACAGGGGGGAGCCACAGAGTGACAGGGGGAGACACAGAGAGACAGGGGGAGACACAGAGAGACAGGGGAGAGACACAGAGAGACAGGGGAGACACAGAGTGACAGGGGGAGACACAGAGAGACAGGGGGAGACAGAGAGAGACAGGGGGAGACACAGAGAGACAGGGGAGACACAGAGAGACAGGGGGGAGACACAGAGAGACAGGGGAAGACACAGAGAGACAGGTGGGAGACACAGAGAGACAGGGGAGACACAGAGTGACAGGGGGAGACACAGAGAGACAGGTGGGAGACACAGAGAGACAGGGGGGAGACACAGAGTGACCCGGGGAGACACAGAGTGACAGGTGGGAGACACAGAGAGACATGTGGGAGACACAGAGAGACAGGGGGGAGACACAGAGTGGCCCGGGGAGACACAGAGTGACAGGGGGAGACACAGAGAGACAGGTGGGAGACACAGAGAGACAGGTGGGAGACACAGAGTGACCGGGGGAGACACAGAGTGACCCGGGGAGACACAGAGTGACAGGGGGAGACACAGAGAGACAGGGGGGAGACACAGAATGACAGGTGGGAGACACAGAGAGACAGGTGGGAGACACAGAGTGACAGGTGGGAGACACAGAGTGACAGGGGGGAGACACAGAGTGACAGGTGGGAGACACAGAGTGACAGGGGGGAGACAGAGAGAGACAGGGGGAGACACAGAGAGACAGGGGGAGACACAAAGTGACAGGGGAGAGACACAGAGTGACAGGGGGGAGACACAGAGAGACAGGGGGGAGACAGAGTGACAGGGGGAGACACAGAGAGACAGGGGGAGACACAGAGTGACAGGGGGGAGACACAGAGAGACAGGTGGGAGACACATAGTGAATATAGTGGAGAGTGTCTCCTCCTGTCACATTGAGTCCAGGGTTCAATTCCCTGACAGGGAGAGCAGAACCTTTTAGTTTTGTTATTAAAACCAGGTTCAGATTGGGAACGGCCCCTTCCAGCCATTCCAGCTGTTGTCAATGTGAACATAAAAGTTACACAGTGAGACTCTGGAGTCCATTAGTGGTTCTCTTTCTAGGACCTCATCACTGCACACCAGGTTCTCTGCACCTTTTTTTAGGGACTGAGCCCGTAAGGGAAGCTGCCTGGAGGCGAGGACCCTATTGCATCTGTAGTGTTTCTTTCTTTGTTTCTTCTCCTGACGCCACTGAAACCAAATCTGACCCCTAAACTTCTTCACCAAATTTGACACACTCATCAGGACTGGCTCAGACTAGAAGAAAATGTAAAACAAAAAGAACTCATAAAGTCATCTTCTGTGTAGGGTATTACAGGGAACCTTCCATGAGGACATGACAAGGTGCCTGGCTAGCTCAGTCAGTAGAGCATGACACTCTTTATCAGGGTCGTGGGTTCGAGCCCCACGTTGGGCTTTACTTTCAGACAGTGGTGTCCTCAAGAACTAAATGGAAGGACTGACATGTAAAGCTCTCTCTTATGAGTCTTCCAGTGGAGAGGTCACCACTGTGGACATCAAACTCTGGTCCTCAAGTGCTGCAGCCCTGCATGTTTTCACAAATGTCAAAAATTAACTACACTACTTCCTGGACTATAAGCCCTTACTTTTTCCACGTGCTATGATCCCTGCAGCTTATGTTGGATAGCTGGATGTCGGAACATCCAGTTAGAAGTCTGGTGGTTGTGAGGAGGTGGTTTAGCAGCACAAGTTAGCGGTTCAGATGCTAAATGTGGCTATGTGGAGAGCTTATCTCAATCAGTTACCACATGTGGTGGCGAGATACACGCTGGGCGCTCACGGGGAGTTAATGTGAGAGAGAGAGGGGGAAAAGCTCTGGCAAGGTTTGAAACTCGGTTCTCCACACAGGGATTGAAGTTAGCTTCAGGAAGCTAAACCAGACCTCTGGTGTCCGAGGAGGAAACCGAGGCTTCAGACGGGAGTGCGCCTGAACACGACATTCACACATGAACACAAACAGTTGCAGCTTTATCAGAAAACACAGAAAATAAACACATTGCATGTATTAGCTTCAGGCTAATCTAACAATGCTGCCCAGAAAAAAGCTCGCTCACTGTTCCAGGTGTGTGGTTGTTCAGCACCGATAGTGCTGGTCTCACAATGGGTCTGAGGATCTCATCTGGTACCTCATGGCAGTCAGGGTTCTGGCTAGAACATGGAGGCTGTGGGCCATCCAAAGAAATGCCTCCCCACACCATTACTGACCCAGCGCCAAACCACTCATGCTGGAGGATGTTCCTGCAGCAGAACGTTCTCCACGGCTCATGCTGGAGGATGTTCCTGCAGCAGAATGTGCTCCATGGCTCATGCTGGAGGACGGTGCTGCAGCAGAACGTTCTCCACGATGCTGGAGGACGTTCCTGCAACAGAACGTTCTCCATGGCTCATGCTGGAGGATGTTGCTGCAACAGAACGTTCTCCACGGCTCATGCTGGAGGATGTTCCTGCAGCAGAACGGTCTCCACGGCTCATGCTGGAGGATGTTGCTGCAACAGAATGTTTTCCATGGCTCATGCTGGAGGACGTTGCTGAGATGATTTACTCAGTTTTTATTTTATTTTTTAAATTTCATTAACGGTGAGCAGAATCTTTACAAAAGTCACATTTGTTTCACATTAGCTAGATTCAGTAGCATGATATCCATTAGCTCATCTCAATGATAACTAGGTAAGCCAGGTAGCTACAACACTGAACAGTAGTATGTCCATGGCAACAGACACCGATCCCCTTTGATCTCCTTTGATCTCCATGAGGTTCCTCTCTCATCTGCTGAACTGAATCCACAGGTGGTAATGAGATATGGCTGGAAGGGGTTTTTTAATAACAAAACTTAAAGGTTTTGTACCTGTCAGCTGCCTCACCAGGTGAGTAACACCTGTACGATGCCTTCTGCTCTCTGAGTTTCACTTCAACAAGTTCCAGGAATGTGAACTCAGGGCTTCTTCTTGAACTGAAGCTTTAGAGAAACTGTCATGGCAGCTTTGTCCACTAGTGTGTATACTTGTGGAAACACTCTGCTTTCAGATTGAGGGACCAGCAGGCCAACAAGAGTGTGAGGAGCAACCTGAGGGGGGCGCCAACGAGGCCAAGACAAAATCCCAGCAGTGCATCCTGGAGCTGTGATCGTATAGTGGTTAGTACTCTGCGTTGTGGCCGCAGCAACCCCCGTTCGAATCCGGGTCATGGCAATGGCTGCTAAAATGTTGTCGTCACAAGTTTTAAAGCAGGTACATGGAACCATTAACAAGTTCTGCTCAGACCATCTCAAGCTCCGAGTCAAGCTGTAGGGCTTCATGAGGTCAGCAATGTAAGGAGGAGCTTGACCATGTAGGGCTGGAAAAGGTAGCACCAAGATTTTAACCTGAATATGAAAGTCAGCAGGGAGCCAGTGGAGAGATATTAACAGAGGTCACATGGTCCTCCTGTTGCTGCTGCTCTAAAGTCTCACGGCTGAATTTTGGACTGACTGCAACCGATCCAGTTCTGCTTTGTTGAGACACGTGAAGAGACGGTTGCAGTCGTCCAGGTGTGAGGACACAAATGCATGGACAATCATTTCAAGCTCTTCTCTGGACATCATGGACCTGAGCTTGGAGACGTTACACAACTGGAAAAAGCAGTTTTTTTACCAGCTGTCTACAATGTTGCTCCAGTGACATGGACTGATCCAAGACCAGCCCTAAATTCCTCAGTTTGTTTTGACTGAAAGGCTCAGTTCACCTGGTACTGTTTGGTAGTGTAGTAGTACTATCTGGTACTGTTTGGTAGTGGTAGTAGTACTATCTGGTACTGTTTGGTAGTGGTAGTAGTACTATCTGGTACTGTTTGATAGTGGTAGTAGTACTATCTGGTACTGTTTGATAGTGGTAGTAGTACTATCTGGTACTGTTTGGTAGTGGTAGTAGTACTATCTGGTACTGTTTGGTAGTGGTAATAGTACTATCTGGTACTGTTTGATAGTGGTAGTAGTACTATCTGGTACTGTTTGATAGTGGTAGTAGTACTATCTGGTACTGTTTGGTAGTGGTAGTAGTACTCCCTGGTACTGTTTGGTAGTGGTAGTAGTACTACCTGGTACTGTTTGGTAGTGGTAGTAGTACTATCTGGTACTGTTTGGTAGTGGTAATAGTACTATCTGGTACTGTTTGATAGTGGTAGTAGTACTATCTGGTACTGTTTGATAGTGGTAGTAGTACTATCTGGTACTGTTTGATAGTGGTAGTAGTACTATCTGGTACTGTTTGGTAGTGGTAGTAGTACTATCTGGTACTGTTTGATAGTGGTAGTAGTACTATCTGGTACTGTTTGGTAGTGGTAGTAGTACTATCTGGTACTGTTTGATAGTGGTAGTAGTACTATCTGGTACTATTTGGTAGTGGTAGTAGTACTCCCTGGTACTGTTTGGTAGTGGTAGTAGTACTATCTGGTACTGTTTGGTAGTGGTAGTAGTACTATCTGGTACTGTTTGATAGTGGTAGTAGTACTATCTGGTACTGTTTGGTAGTGGTAGTAGTACTATCTGGTACTGTTTGATAGTGGTAGTAGTACTATCTGGTACTGTTTGGTAGTGGTAGTAGTACTATCTGGTACTGTTTGATAGTGGTAGTAGTACTATCTGGTACTGTTTGGTAGTGGTAGTAGTACTATCTGGTACTGTTTGATAGTGGTAGTAGTACTATCTGGTACTATTTGGTAGTGGTAGTAGTACTCCCTGGTACTGTTTGGTAGTGGTAGTAGTACTATCTGGTACTGTTTGGTAGTGGTAGTAGTACTATCTGGTACTGTTTGGTAGTGGTAATAGTACTATCTGGTACTGTTTGATAGTGGTAGTAGTACTATCTGGTACTGTTTGATAGTGGTAGTAGTACTATCTGGTACTGTTTGATAGTGGTAGTAGTACTATCTGGTACTGTTTGGTAGTGGTAGTAGTACTATCTGGTACTGTTTGATAGTGGTAGTAGTACTATCTGGTACTGTTTGGTAGTGGTAGTAGTACTATCTGGTACTGTTTGATAGTGGTAGTAGTACTATCTGGTACTATTTGGTAGTGGTAGTAGTACTCCCTGGTACTGTTTGGTAGTGGTAGTAGTACTATCTGGTACTGTTTGGTAGTGGTAGTAGTACTATCTGGTACTGTTTGATAGTGGTAGTAGTACTATCTGGTACTGTTTGGTAGTGGTAGTAGTACTATCTGGTACTGTTTGATAGTGGTAGTAGTACTATCTGGTACTGTTTGGTAGTGGTAGTAGTACTATCTGGTACTGTTTGATAGTGGTAGTAGTACTATCTGGTACTGTTTGGTAGTGGTAGTAGTACTATCTGGTACTGTTTGGTAGTGGTAGTAGTACTATCTGGTACTGTTTGATAGTGGTAGTAGTACTATCTGGTACTGTTTGGTAGTGGTAGTAGAACTATCTGGTACTGTTTGGTAGTGGTAGTAGTACTATCTGGTACTGTTTGGTAGTGGTAGTAGAACTATCTGGTACTGTTTGGTAGTGGTAGTAGTACTATCTGGTACTGTTTGGTAGTGGTAGTAGTACTATCTGGTACTGTTTGATAGTGGTAGTAGTGGTACTCTTCTTCCGGCTCTCAGCGAAGGCGGACGCTTCTCTCTCCTCTCCCCCTCGTCTTCCCTGCTTGCTGCTCCCGTCCTGTACTGTCCTGTGTCTGATCTATCAAGAGAATCTCTTCACTCCCACATCGGAATTTAACTGGAACCATGGAATTGATCAGCTGGTTTCTCAATGCGATCGACCAAATTTTTACGACACTAAGATCGGGCAAAGGAGAGCCTGCATGTCCTGATGGGACGTTTGCAGCTGGATACATGCTGGATTCCTGGGGTTCCTGGAGGTCCTGGAGGTCCTGGAGGTTCCTGGAGGTTCCTGGAGGTTCCTGTGTTTGGCCATTCTTTCCATCGAGGATGTGGAGGACGTCTACATATTGGGATTCATGATAGCAGATATGCTGCTGATTGGGGCTGGCGGCTTTCTGATCTATCGCAAAGTTGAGAAGACGCTAGCAGCTGCATTGGGAAGGCTGCCTATCGTCACTGAAGGACTGTACCGAGCTTTGAACGGTCAGACTCAGGTGATAAACCAACTCAAGAGCGTGCAGGTCACGATTCTTGAACGTTTACGTCAAATTGGATCGATCTTGGAGGATATTCGAACTCGGTTGGGAAGCTAAAATCTTGCCACAATTGGAGCAGCAGTGGAGACCAGAGACACTCGAGGTCGACAGATAAAGCTGAAGCGCCTGAATGAAAACAATCCTAATCAACATTTGGACTCCAGACACCCAGTCGCCAAGGCTGTGTTTTGTCTTCAACTCTCCTGGATGTGAGTGTGGAACGAAAGCTCTGCCCCCCCCCCCCCCCGGTCTTCCTCCCCCTCCTCCCACCCTCCCTTTCCCGGACTCTCTGGCCCACTGGAATTTTACCAGCACCTTTCACCGTCTTTGTTGATGCTAAATGTGCCTGAGGTGGGTTTTTTTCCCAATTACAGACTGTCTCCTTAGAGCACAGTCTTTAATCTGCCTTTTTTTCCCTCCTCTCCTCACCTCATGTTGTCCTTCTTTCCCCAGACTTTCTATGCAATTTCATTGTACCTGTACTTGTACCTGTTACAATGACAATAAAGCTTCTGATTCTGATTCTGATTCTAATCATTCAAACTGAGAACAGGCTGAACAAAAACCTGTTTTGTGGTCAAGTTAAAACACTCACTTCCATCTTTTCACTCCAGACCCAGGCCTTGTTGATTTCTGGTCTCTTCAAATCCTCCAACTCAGGTTCTGAAAAGAACTTCCTCAACTGTTCTTGCTCAGTTTCAACTCATCCGTCACTTTTCTTCCTCACAAAGGCAAAAAATACAACTTTGTCCTTCACAATCAAATCCCTGTTAAACTTTCAACTTCCTTAACCATTATAATTATTATTTCGTAAAAAGGCTGTTGGTAAGAGGTAGGATGAGTTGAAAAGGAGCAAGAAGAGCGCCCCCTGATGACGGACGGAAAAGCTTACAGCACCTGGTATTCCCAGGTGGTCTCCTATCCAAGTACTAACCAGGTCTGATACTGCTTAGCTTCCGTAAGCACCAGTAGGAAGAAAAAATTACCTTACTGGAGCCTGTCGTGACAATATCAACAGTATTTACACATTTCAAGCCAGTGAGTTAAACTACAAAAGGAGAGACTTTCCACAGTCATGGTGGATCAGTCCCAATGTGATGGGGAAGCTTGACTGTGGCCAGGTGCGCCCTCTGGTGACAGAAGGAAAAGCTTACAGCACCTGGTGTTGTGACATTAACTGGCCAGCAGGTGGCAAAAGCCCAAAAAATCCTCTGATCCAGGATTCTGCTGAATCCCAAGATCAGCAATAGGGACTTTGGGGGGTCATGAGCCATTCCCTGGCCGTCTCCCATTCAAGTACTAACCAGGCCTGACCCTGCTTAGCTTCCAAGACCAGGTGTGTTCAGGGTGGTAAGGCCGTGAGCAACAGTAAGAGGCATAGATTATCTTTTTATAGGTGAAAATACTGTATTCTGAGTCCACTGAGCTCTGAAGTTGAATCACATGACATCTGATGGTGGGAACATGGAAACATGAGAGCATTGGTGGTTCAGTGGTAGAATTCTCGCCTGCCACGCGGGAGGCCTGGGTTCAATTCCCGGCCAATGCAGCTCCTTATTGTACCAATCATCAATAATTTACAAGCTTAACTCACCTGCCTTGTCTGACTAAAGGCTGTGAGGTTGAATATAACTTGTCACAGATGTTATGTAACAGTTATGTACTGGTTATAGTGTATATACACATGAAGAAACAACATCCAGCAGAAGACAACACCCCAGACCTTGAGCCTCACTCTCTTTCTCACCATGTCCTTCACTTCTTATGGTCCAAATAGATCTACTGTTGTGAACTCAAATGTCCTGGCTGGCTGCGTTCACTCCAGTGGAAGGTCACCCATGATTTGCTGACACTTTCTCACCCTGACTCTTCTGTCAACAACTTTCTTAGCCAATCTCTGAGCCCTTCTAACCCAGGCTTCCTTCCTCATCTGAAGGAGTGTTCCTGCTTCCTCTTCATGGTTTGCTTTGTGGGCCTCTTGATCTAGAAGTGTTGATATCCATGCTTCATATGATAGGATAGGTACTGCACTTTCCTCTTTATTGAAGAACTATTCTTCCTCCACATAGTAACAATCCTGACTCATTGTCATTGTATACAGCCAATGTGTTGAGAGTCGTGTCATAAAAGGTAGTAACCTCCTGGGCTGCAAGGAAAAGGTCTTGAAGCACACCTTCACACTCTCCAACAGACAGAACAGCTGGCTTGTCTTTGGTCTTAGCCTCCTCCTGAGCCTTACTGACAGCTGAGCCTTTCATTTTCCACCTTGTGGCAGCTCTTCACACCGAGGCAATGACTCTGACCTGTTTAGATAAACGACTGAAGCTCCTTTCATCAACAAGTAACTTAACTACTAAACCAGCTTGGGGTCTGTGAATTCCTCCCAGATGGTCAGAAGTCTTTAGATGAGCCACAGGTTCATTGCAGTCAGGGGTTTGCAGTGCAGTATTCTGTTTTCTCTCCTGGATTCTGGTCAGTACTGCTGAGAAAGCCTTCCTTTGAAGTTTTTCTATGGTCTCCTTAGCAATTACTGAAACCTCTTTAGCTGACTTTTTTGGCCACTCCTCCATTGGCTGCCTCAGGAACCGAGGTCCATTTCGTCATTCTCAAACCTCCTTGAGATCCTCAGGAGGATCCTCCTCTAGGTATGTCAGCAATGTTTACGTCTCCCGGGATCTACCACCAGTCCTCAAGTGGTCCAGCCTTGCAAACCCTGTTCACAAAGGTCTGGTATCCATAACTGTCTCTCTGTATAGCTCCCAACACAGTTTGGCTGTCCAGCAGGTGGAACCATCGTTCTACTTCCATTCGATTGTGCTTTTCAATAAATTTTTTGAGTGGGGTTGCAAAGACTGCTGCACAGAGCTCTGCTTTGACTGGTTAGTTAGCTTCAGTTTTTACTATTTATTTATTCAGTTTATTACCTACACTACAAATCTAACACAACCCCCAATAATTACATTTAAAACACGACAAACAGAAGCTCCCATAATGCATTGCAGCTATCAGCTCCTTTATTGCTACACATTATTAAAATGGAAGATAAATGTGGGAGATCTGGATTGTTAGAACCAGGAGTGTGAGTAGTGTGTCTTTAATGTCCTGTAGTTGTTGTGTAATTCACTAGAATGTTCCGTCACTCTCAACAAGTCTGTAATGAACCTCCTGGAACTGTCGGCTTTTACTGTGAAAGGTACAGGAAGCTCCCAGCTTCAGACACCAGTTGATCCGCAATTCTACGTTCTTCATGCCATTATTGTTGTGTAATGACGTGGCTTTGCCTCCTTACGTCCCTCTCTGGGTGGCTTTGCCTCCTTACGTCCCTCTCTGGGTGGCTTTGCCTCCTTACGTCCCGCTCTGGGTGGCTTTGCCTCCTTACATCCCTCTCTGGGTGGCTTTGCCTCCTTACGTCCCGCTCTGGGTGGCTTTGCCTCCTTACGTCCCTCTCTGGGTGGCTTTGCCTCCTTACGTCCCTCTCTGGGTGGCTTTGCCTCCTTACGTCCCGCTCTGGGTGGCTTTGCCTCCTTACGTCCCGCTCTGGGTGGCTTTGCCTCCTTACGTCCCTCTCTGGGTGGCTTTGCCTCCTTACGTCCCTCTCTGGGTGGCTTTGCCTCCTTACGTCCCGCTCTGGCTGGCTTTGCCTCCTTACGTCCCACTCTGGGTGGCTTTGCCTCCTTACGTCCCACTCTGGGTGGCTTTGCCTCCTTACGTCCCTCTCTGGGTGGCTTTGCCTCCTTACGTCCCTCCTGGATGAACTGCAGTGGGACGGAGGCTCAAAGAGCCGCAGTGGCCGGACCAAAGAGCCGCAGTGGAGGGTCCATAGAGCCGCAGTGGAGGGACCATAGAGCCGCAGTGGAGGGACCATAGAGCCGCAGTGGAGGGACCAAAGAGCCGCAGTGGAGGGACCATAGAGCCGCAGTGGAGGGACCAAAGAGCCGCAGTGGTGGGACCAAAGAGCCGCAGTGGAGGGACCAAAGAGCCGCAGTGGTGGGACCAAAGAGCCGCAGTGGAGGGACCAAAGAGCCGCAGTGGAGGGACCATAGAGCCGCAGTGGAGGGACCATAGAGCCGCAGTGGAGGGACCAAAGAGCCGCAGTGGAGGGACCAAAGAGCCGCAGTGGAGGGACCATAGAGCCGCAGTGGAGGGACCATAGAGCCGCAGTGGAGGGACCATAGAGCCGCAGTGGAGGGACCAAAGAGCCGCAGTGGTGGGACCAAAGAGCCGCAGTGGAGGGACCAAAGAGCCGCAGTGGTGGGACCAAAGAGCCGCAGTGGAGGGACCATAGAGCCGCAGTGGAGGGACCATAGAGCCGCAGTGGAGGGACCATAGAGCCGCAGTGGAGGGACCATAGAGCCGCGGGTTGCCGACCCCTGTCAGTGAATAAAATCCACTGTTTGGAACCATAACAAGCTCCCATGAGGTTGATCAAAAACTTATCAGTGATTAAATCAAGGACTCTTTCTCCAAACATCTAGGCTCATGTAGAACAGGCTGTATGGTTAGTGGTACAGTGGTAAACCATCTCATATAGAGCAGTCTGTAATCTGCCTTTTGTTTCCCTCCTCTCCTCACCTCATGTTGTCCTTCTTACCCTCAAACTTTCTATGCTATTTTGTTGTACCTGTTAAAATGACAATAAAAAGATTCTGAGTTGAAAAGGAGCAGGAAGAGCGCCCCCTGATGACGGAAGGAAAAGCTTACAGCACCTGGTATTCCCAGGCAGTCTCCCATCCAAGTACTAACCAAAGAAGGTCTGGTATCCATAACTGTCTCTCTGTATCGTTCCCAACACAGTTTGGCTGTCCAACAGGTGGAACCATCGTTCTACTTCCATTCAGTTCTACTTTTCAATATATTTTATGAGTTGGGTTGCAAAGACTGCTGCACAGAGCTCTGCTATGCCTGGTTAGTTAGCTTCGGTTTTTACAACCCCCCTTTCTGGTCCAGTGGTGTGAGCTTTCCCTTCGATTCTACCAATCTGACCTGGACGCCTTGCTTGGTTTCCCAGCTGAGGTATACCACAGCTCCAAAGCTCTTGTCACTTCCATCTGAGAATGTTATTCCCCAAGGTTTTCCAACCCAGCCAGCTGATGTGAGGCTTCTATGGAACGTGATCTGGCCAAGATGAACATATTCCTCAAACAAGTTGAGGGCATCCCTCCAGAGGTCTCCAGAAAGGGGCTTGTCCCGAGTGTCTCGGGTCATACTTCCACCTCCAGCCTCTTGGAATGCTTTCCTGACAAGTATGGCTCCTTTCACCTTGATGGGTGTAACAATCCAATCAGATCATAGAGGCTAGCCACTTGGCTTAATAGCTCTCTTCTGGTCAGTGGGTCAGGAGTCTTTCTCTTTCTTTTCAAGAAGGTCTTGGCCTGTTCTTGTTTTCTTTCTCCTTCTTGAGAAGTTGATTGAGGATATTATGTAAATCTGGTCCTTGTCTTGGCGAGATGATTTGAGAAAAAAGGAATGATTAAAATCACCTTAATTTAAACAAAAGGATGGTTTTACTTTGTTGGGATCTCACAAGACCACAGAGAGTTTGTTCATTTCCAAGGAAAGACATTTTTCATTTGTCATAATGCAGTCATAACATGTGAATTCTGACTCAGGAATGTGACTTTTGCCACTGAGATCATCCATTAATTATCGATCAGTAACAACCATTAGTCATGTTTTCAAGCCTCGTTGGTGCAGTAGGCAGAGCGTCAGTCTCATAATCTGAAGGTTGTGAGTTCGAGCCTCACACGGGGCAACAGGTTTAGCTCATTTGATCAGTGTTGAACGAGAACAGTAGAAAGTCTGATCCCTTTCAAAAACCACAGACAATCCAGTGATTTCAGTCAAATGTATCACTGAACTTATTAATTCTATATCAGCCTTATTTACACATTTCAAAGCAGGAAGAATAGTAAAAGTACAAATGGTGGTATTCAACAGTAAACATCAAGAGAAAAAGCGTCTTGTCATGCAGGGTAAGTAACCACAACCACTGCATGAATGATTGAGACCAAAGAGAAGCAGAATGTTCAGCATCTTAGCAAGTTTTCCTGGAGAAAGATTCTTTCCTGAACGGTTCCATTATTTCTCGCAATAGTGATTGTTGGTCAGTATTTGTGAGACTCACAACAAAGACACTTTGGAGGTTTATTCCAGGTTGATTTCAGACGAGCCTGATTGACAACAAATGCCACAGTAAATGTGTTTTCAGTGTAAATTCAACTCTAAAAAGATCCTTCCTTCCTGTTGCTGTTGCTTACGGCCATACCACCCTGAACACACCTGATCTCATCTGATCCTGGAAGCTAAGCAGGGTAGGGCCTGGTCACTACTTAGATGGGAACAGCTCATGACCCCCCAAGTCCCTGTTGCTGGTCTTGGGGTTGAGCAGAATCCTGGATCAGAGGATTTTATGGGCTTGTGCCACCTGCTGGCCAGTTAATGTCACAACACTTTCTTTTAATGTAATTTCAGCTCATTGAAGGAGATTTATTATGTATTCATTCAGGACAATATAATTCCTGGGATTGATTTCATCCCTTTAACAATATATTCTGAAGTCTTACATCTTAATGGAGAAGGCCAGAGGATTCCAATTTACCAGTCACATTTGATCTCCAACAGATCAGAACTTTTGTAACTCAAGACAGATTCTTTTCAGGTCTTGTTCTCCTATTATGTGATTCTTTAAGATCTGTCTGGAGACACTGTTTTCACACTCACTACATTTTTACTGAGAATAACACACATTTTAAATGCCAACAACATTTTTATTAAGTGTATTTAGTATACTGAAACCATTCTGTATTTACACAAACATTTAGTGTTTTGATATGAAATAATAACTACTATAAATTTACAAATATAATATAACAATAGTTAACAATGTAAAAGATTTACTGTTTAACATTACATTTGCTAATGTCAGAAAATGTGAAGGCAAATTTACAAATAACAAACATAAATACAACGATGTAATGCAAGACAAGTCACAACTATTTAACAATATACATATATAGACTTTTCATTTTCTACAAACATACCAAATGGAGGTGTTAATCATTCCTCCTCTTCTCCACCACAGTTTTAAAATGTTCACAGCTGGTGTACACCACACCCTCAAAACCAGGCGTGCTGGATTTTCTTGTTGTTGGGCAAAAGGTAAACATCTTCTGGTTTCCACGTACTTCTTCTTTTGATGGCGTGTACCTTGTGCGCAGGCCACCACACTGCGGTACTCGACACGCCACACAGGGTTTGTTAGATTCCTTTGGCATGACGGTCTTGACGATGGGTGCAGGGGGGGGGGGGGGACAAACACCTGACTGCTGGACGGCCCAGCAAACTGAAGAGACGGTGCCCGAGGCTGTGCTGGGACCACCAGCAGTATTGGTGCTGCTGAGACGGAGGTGGGATGTGGGAGGTGGTCCTGGTGGCCTTGGGCTGGATGGTCCACTTTGAAGGTCCTGCCACCGGCTCTGGTTCCTCAGGCTCCTCAAAGTCCAATCTGCAGATGTACAAAACAGACCATGAGGATTCAGGGACGTGGATTAGCCCTTTAACATCATTCAGAAGTAAAAAACATGCTCCCTGCCAAAGAGCACCTCGGCCTGCTGGTTCATGCGCTGGATCTGCCGGGCCTCCATGCACGTCGTGTGGCGCCCCTGGACACCAGCAACCTGGAGGGATTCCATCAGGAACACCTGAGAAACACATGATGAAAAAAATATCTTATGTGTATCTGATGAATAATTTATAACCAAATGGTGTAACGGTTAGCACTCTGGACTCTGAATCCAGTGATCTGAGTTCTAATCTCAGTGGAACCTGACTTTTCATGAACAAAAACACAATGTGAGTAGATCTCTATCCTGCACTGAGTGCAAACACTGAAAATAACCACTGACAGCAATAATGACTCACAAGTAGTGATGCTCAATGAAGCCTCATGAACCATTTCTTTATTTTCTCACCACCAGATGGCACTGTTGGTTTGAAGATTGACACTGAAGGACTGAAGCAGTGGAGTGTGTTTTAAACAGTGGTGTGCAGTCAGGGGCAGCAGGTCTAGCACTGCTAGCCCTGTCAAAAATGACTTTTCTTTTTTTTTTTTCAATAATTAAAATGTGATTCTGAAATCTGTGTCTAGAATCAATTAGTGACTTTAGCAACTTTTTCCAGAAGACGACTGGTTATCTTGTGTGGAGGTCAAATCTCCTATGTCCTCTAAACACATCACAGCTCCTTTCCTCTGCTGGGGCTAGCAGTAGCTTCATTGCTAACCTCTGATGGAAGCTGGACGTTGCTATTGGGTTAAAATGTTGAGTGACAGTATCATCAGCCAAGCAGATTCTGATGTGTTATTGACAGAACGCTTTAGGGCCAGCAGAGTTTCTAGTGCTGGTCTGGGTGTGGTCATTGAAATGAGCTTGACTGATTGGCTCATGGGCAGGTGGTGATGATTCTGTTATTATCTGCTATTCTGGAGTGATGGAGGCTAATTTAACATCAAGATCATGATACGATTGAAGACCTGCTTTGGGGAACTTTTTCAAGGTGCCTGTTTGCAGAAAAAAGGTAAATTGTGAGTAGAAGAAGACCGACACAGAAATGATGAGGAACTCAGACCAACAAAGTCTTTGTGCAGCATTTTACAGCAGGATGATTTAATCTACAAGTGATGGTGATGCTAGTTTGTTTTTTACTTTCTCTGGATTAGATTGGTGCTGCTGTTGGCATTTGGTGGTGTTTTTGATTGTAAAGTGGTGTTTCCCATACAATGGTGCACACAGACAAAGTGTGCATGACAGTGGTGTGTAAACCTGTTGGAAACACTGGAGAATGATGTGATGGTGAAGCTGCTCAGTGGAGTCTTGATGTGTTGTGGTTGTTGATCAGCTGTCATGTTGGTGTGGATTAAGTACTGATGCATAGTCGTGGCCTTACATTGGATTCTGATTGTGTATTTACTGTAGGACATAATGTGTGGGGGAGGGGGGTATTTTGTTACTGCTGGCCCTGACTGAAACTACTGGTTTTAAATGTTTGTTAAAGAGACAGCGCCATCAGAAAGTAAAGACAGTATTTCATGAAGCTTCATGTGGCCAGTATGGGGATTGAACCCATGACCTTGGTGTTATTAGCACCACACTCTGACCAACTGAGCTAACCGGCCCACTTTGGTGAAAACAATTTGTATGTGATTTTAAATGTTTTCTATACAAGAGTTTCTGTAGTGTCGTGGTTATCACGTTTGCTTCACACGCAAAAGGTCCACTGTTTGAAACCGGACGAAAACACAGGAAGGTTTTGGAAATTCCTCAACTCAGTTTCCAACATATTAGGAGCTTCATGGACTGTGGCATCTTGTTACTTCCTGATTTCAGTAAATATAACAACGTAAACTTCTGAAACTGGGAGTGGTGGCATTTGAAAGCTGAATTGCGTTGGAGCTTTGAATTTGCAGCTTTTAATTTGTGGGTGCTCCACGCGCCATGGCGTGGGTGCCCCGCACACCGTCAGGCGGTCAGCGTTCTGTTCAACCGCGGTCAGTGCCACTGCATCGGGACGGATGCCGTACCGCTTTGTTCCGTCCCCGTACTTTTGTGCGGTGGAAACGGGGCTAAGGAGAACATACAAACTCCAAGCTGGTCCTGACTTGAAGTGTGGAAATGATCCAAACCTGCAGCTTTATGACAATCACTGGAGTCCTTTAGCTTCTTGAACATGTCGGCTCGTTGGTCTAGGAGTATGATTCTTGCTTCGGGTGCGAGAGGTCCCGGGTTCAATTCCCGGATGAGCCCTTTGGTCATCAATCAACCATCAACCCTTCCTGTTAAATTTCAAAAGAGGCTTTGGGTACGTCTGAAATGTCCTTCTCACTCCTCATCTATCGACTTTCACTGAACCCTGGAAGTGTTTTGTGTCGCGGCCATGATAAGGACTGACTGAATTCTCAATAAGCAAAGGAAAGGAGACTCGTTGGTTCCTTTAGAACCTCCTTTAGCATAGGATAGCACTGATGGTTCCTTTACAACCTCCTTTAGCATAGGATAGCACTGATATTTCCTTTAGAACCTCCTTAAGCATAGGATAGCACTGATGCTTCCTATAGAACCTCCTTTAGCATAGGATAGCACTGATGCTTCCTTTAGAACCTCCTTTAGCACAGGATAGCACTGATGCTTCCTTTAGAACCTACTTTAGCCTAGGATAGTACTGATGCTTCCTATAGAACCTCCTTTAGCATAGGATAGCACTGATGCTTCCTTTAGAACCTCCTTTAGCATAGGATAGCACTGATGCTTCCTTTAGAACCTCCTTTAGCATAGGATAGCACTGATGCTTCCTTTAGAGCCTCTTTAGCATAGGATAGCACTGATGCTTCCTTTAGAACCTCCTTTAGCCTAGGATAGTACTGATGCTTCCTTTAGAACCTCCTTTAGCATAGGATAGCACTGATGCTTCCTATAGAACCTCCTTTAGCATAGGATAGCACTGATGCTTCCTTTAGAACCTCCTTTAGCATAGGATAGCACTGATGCTTCCTTTAGAACCTCCTTTAGCATAGGATAGCACTGATGCTTCCTGTCGTAAAGGAGGTGAGGTCATGCTGTCCCACAATTCCTTGCAGCGACAACATTTAAAGGGACCCGCTCATCTGAGCGTTCAGGGAAAATCATGATGTCGGAAAAAGGAAGCAGTTAGTAAGTTACCAAAGTAATAATCTGCATTGAACAACTTTAAATCTTTTAAAACCCAAAGTGCTTTTTATAGCCCATTTTCAGAAACTTGTAGTTCTTCCCCACCACGGCAGACGTTACTGACTTGCACCGCCGTCGTTTCTGTATTAAACAGCTTTGTGTGCAGGTGTCTAAATGAAACAGGAAATGGTGTGTAAGGTGCAGTACGGTGTGGCTCCGCCCCTCCACCATGTGACAGCGTCTCAGTTTTTTACTGAATAACTCGTCCTGCACTGCTGGAGCACAGACACAAGAAGAACATCAGGAAGACGTTGTTATGACTTTTGTTAATGATTCACATAACTGCTTCCAAACACAATTGAAAAAACCAGCAAAACAATGTTCCATACAAAGTGATGAGAGAGGCTCCTCATGGAAGAGATGAAAGGAGATTAAAGGAGATTTTAGGAGATCAACTTCTGTTGCCATGGAGACACGAAGAACAAAGGAGAGGCAGACACACTATTTCACCTGGAATTTTCTTGTTTTAAGCACCTGAGGTGTTTTAAAAACCTAATATGAGATCTTAGCAGTGTAGCCACAGCTACCTTGAAAAACTAATCTGATTACTGATTACTAGTTACTCATTTAAAAATTAACTTAGTTATTTTACTGATGGCTTGTTTTTAAACTTATTTGAGACTTGTTTGGGTGTAAAGAAAATTCTTTCTCATCTAAACTAACCAACCAATGAGATAAAACACAGAAGGATTCCAGCGGCACCGGCCAGCTCCTCCTGGATCACACAGGACAAAGTTTCATCACAGATCTCAAGAGACCAGCTCCTTGGACCTGCATGGGAGAACCAGGACACTGCCAGGACTGTTCCTGAACCACAACTCCTCCAGCTTCTTCTTCTTCTGCACAATGCAGCACAACCAGAGTTAGCAAGGAGATGCTAGCTGAAAACCCAAGGAATCAAGCGTGTAGTAATGAGTTGGGGTGGTACAATTATCTACCGTACTTTCTGGACTATAAGCTGTTACTTTTTTCACGGGCTATGATCCCTGCAGCTTATACAATGAACAGACTTCATGCCGTGGATACATCTCAATTTTATTTACAATTTCAAAGACAATTGTCCTGGACACGCAGCGCTACGCCTCCCCCCCCCCCTCTCTCGCCCTCTCTCTCGCTCTCTCTCTCTCTCTCTCTGCATGCTAGGAGTGTGTGGGTGTGAGTGTGTGAGCAGGTGTGGAGCGTTGGGAGAAGTTTGACTGTGTAAACTGTGTTTCTGCACTTTAATCTTCGGTGTTTCTCCTCCCCTGGTTCCTCCTCCCCTGGTTCCTCCATGTGAAGGTAAGAGGAGGTTCATTCATCACTTTGAAGGAAAGGAAACTGGAACATCCAGTTAGAACTCTGGTGGTCATGAGGAAGTGGTTTAGCGGCACAACTTAGTGTGTGTGTTTAAATAACCGCAATTAGATAACATGAGTGGAAGGTGGGCGGACCCTCGTGAGGTCAGGCTCATGAAGAGAGAGGAGGAAAACTACAGTAGTCTTTGCTGAAACCCGGGATTGAACCAGGGACCTTTAGATCTTCAGTCTAACGCTCTCCCAACTGAGCTATTTCAGCACATCTCAAGCTGTTTTGCATGAACATATGGAAACTAAACATCAGAACACCTGTACTTACTACTGGATCACCATAGGATCCATTGTTCTCACTCATACTTCCTCAACTCCCTGTGAAGACTCTCCATCCACCTGGTTGACGTCGTCCTGAGGAGGACTTTCCTTCCATTGTAACGCCTCAAAAGTCTTGAATGAACATCGGCTCAGAGTGATTCTGACAAATGAATCCAGGATCCACTCTACCAACTGAGCTATAGAACGGTGTAAAGTGTGTTTCCTCACAGGGAGAAAACATTCCAGTGGAATAGACACACAGCAATAGTTTACATTGTTCTAACTCATGTTTCTGAAAAGCCTTTGGATTTCAACGGTGGATCCTCACATTAAAAGTGCATCATTGATACATTTCCTCCCTTCAGAAAGTTTCCTTTGAAGTCTTGAGGACTGTGGTCAGATGTCTTGACTCTGAAGTTGACTTTCCAACTGAACCATGATGTCATAAAGTAAACTTGTTCTTCCAAATCCTCCATACTCAGTTTTATGAAAAGTTCTACTTTGACCTGGATTAGAACCAGCAACCTAAGCACGTCAATGTTGTCCACTACAGTCCTCCACTCTACCAACTGAGCTATCGAAGGGTGTGAAGTATTGTTTACGGCCAGGAGAAAAAGTTCACCAGGACGATACACAGGTGAAGTTTTGACACATTTGCAGATGATACAACCGTCATAGGGCTTATTGGCTCAAAAGATGAGTCACATTATCATGAGGAGGTGGAAAAGGTAGTCAAAGTATAGAAATCAACTTGCTTCTGAACACCTCAAAGACATGTGAACGTGTCATCGACTTTCATCACAATGAGAATCAGACGCCAATTACCATCAACAATTCTGAGGTACAGATTGTTGAGGAATGTAAATTCTTGGGCGTGACTCTTTCTCATGACCTGAATTGGAGCTCAAACACCAGTAACATTGCTAAGAAAGCCAGACAGCGCCTCTTCTTTTCACGCAAGCTCTGTGATTTTACTCAAAATACAAAGATTCTTTTAAACTTTTACTATTGTGTAATTGAGAGTATCTTAACGAATTGTATTACTGTGTGGTTTGGAGATCTCATTTCAGATCTGAGATCACAGTGTAGACAGGTATCAGGGAGATCACAGTGTAGACAGGTATCAGGGAGGTCACAGTGTAGACAGGTATCAGGGAGATCACAGTGTAGACAGGTATCAGGGAGATCACAGTGTAGACAGGTATCAGGGAGGTCACAGTGTAGACAGGTATCAGGGAGATCACAGTGTAGACAGGTATCAGGGAGATCACAGTGTAGACAGGTATCAGGGAGGTCACAGTGTAGACAGGTATCAGAGAGATCACAGTATCAAGGAGATCACAGTGTAGACAGGTATCAAGGAGATCACAGTGTAGACAGGTATCAAGGAGATCACAGTGTAGACAGGTATCAGGGAGATCACAGTGTAGACAGGTATCAGGGAGATCCCAGTGTAGACAAGTATCAGGGAGATCACAGTATAGACAGGTATCAGAGAGATCACAGTATAGACAGGTATCAAGGAGATCACAGTGTAGATAGGCAGCAGGGAGATCACAGTGTAGACAGGTATCAGGGAGATCACAGTGTAGACAGGTATCAGGGAGATCACAGTATCAAGGAGATCACAGTGTAGACAGGTATCAAGGGAATCACAGTGTAGACAAGTATCAGGGAGATCACAGTGTAGACAGTATCAAGGAGATCACAGTGTAGACAGGTATCAAGGAGATCACAGTGTAGACAGTATCAGGGAGATCACAGTGTAGACAGTATCAAGGAGATCACAGTGTAGACAGGTATCAAGGAGATCACAGTGTAGACAGGTATCAAGGAGATCACAGTGTATACAAGTATCAAGGACATCACAGTGTAGCCAGGTATCAGGGAGACCACAGTGTAGACAGGTAGCAGGGAGATCACAGTGTAGACATGTATCAAGGAGATCACAGTGTAGACAAGTATCAGGGAGATCACAGTATCAAAGAGATCACAGTGTAGATAGGCATCAGGGAGATCTCAGTGTAGACAGGTATCAGGGAGATCACAGTGTAGACAGGTATCAGGGAGATCACAGTGTAGACAGGTATCAGGGAGGTCACAGTGTAGACAGGTATCAGGGAGATCACAGTGTAGACAGGTATCAGGGAGATCACAGTGTAGACAGGTATCAGGGAGGTCACAGTGTAGACAGGTATCAGGGAGATCACAGTGTAGACAGGTATCAGGGAGATCACAGTGTAGACAGGTATCAGGGAGGTCACAGTGTAGACAGGTATCAGAGAGATCACAGTATCAAGGAGATCACAGTGTAGACAGGTATCAAGGAGATCACAGTGTAGACAGGTATCAGGGAGATCACAGTGTAGACAGGTATCAGGGAGATCCCAGTGTAGACAAGTATCAGGGAGATCACAGTATAGACAGGTATCAGAGAGATCACAGTATAGACAGGTATCAAGGAGATCACAGTGTAGATAGGCAGCAGGGAGATCACAGTGTAGACAGGTATCAGGGAGATCACAGTGTAGACAGGTATCAGGGAGATCACAGTATCAAGGAGATCACAGTGTAGACAGGTATCAAGGGAATCACAGTGTAGACAAGTATCAGGGAGATCACAGTATCAAAGAGATCACAGTGTAGATAGGCATCAGGGAGATCTCAGTGTAGACAGGTTTTAGGGAGATAACAGTGTAGACAGGTATCAGGGAGATCACAGTATCAAGGATATCACAGTATCAAGGAGATCAAAGTGTAGACAAGTATCAAGGAGATGACAGTTTAGACAGGTATCAGGGAGATCACAGTGTAGACAGGTATCAGGGAGATCAAAGTGTGTAGTTAGGTATCATGGAGATCACAGTGTGTAGATAAACAGCAGGGAGATCACAGTGTAGACAGGTATCAAGGAGATCACAGTGTAGACAGGTATCAGGGAGATCACAGTGTAGACATGTATCAAGGAGATCACAGTGTAGACAAGTATCAGGGAGATCACAGTATCAAAGAGATCACAGTGTAGATAGGCATCACGGAGATCTCAGTGTAGACAGGTATCAGGGAGATCACAGTATCAAGGATATCACAGTATCAGGGAGATCACAGTGTAGATAGGCATCAGGGAGATCACAGTGTAGACAGGTATCAGGGAGATCACAGTATCAAGGATATCACAGTATCAGGGAGATCACAGTGTAGATAGGCATCAGGGAGATCACAGTATAGACAGGTATCAGAGAGATCACAGTATAGACAGGTATCAAGGAGATCACAATGTAGACAGGTATCAAGGAGATCAGCTGTGCAGTTTGAACATATGTTAGAGGAAGTGAGAGCATCTTGTGTAATGAACTAGTGAAGGACCTTGTATTGTCTGAGCTGTATATTGGTGTTTCTGCTCATTGTGAATGTGTTTCTACAGATTAGTGAACAAAGCGTTGGGTTGTGTTGATGTTGAGATCTTCTTCACATTTGGAGCTTGAAGGGATATTGTGGTATTTGAACATGACAGGATTGAAAGGATTTTAGAAAGTGGTTTTGGTGCTGAGATCTTCAGGAGGTTTGTCACTGTCTGAGGTCAGTTTAGCTTCATCTCTTCTAGTTTCAACTTCCTTTGTATTATTAAAATGTTTTATTGTGAAAACACTGGACTTGACTTGGTGCCAATAGATTGAAGGCAGTGTCTCTTGATTGTTATGAAATTAAACCTTTCTCCAGACAAACATCCTGCAGATTTCCTGTAAACAAAACATTACAATCATATGTGGACCAATGTCCACCACAGCCATGGTGTGATCTCCCTTGGAATGTCGTCAAACCAAAACTCACTTCTTCATCTCATCAAAACTTAAATATCACACAAATATCACTCAAACTTTAATATTCGCCATCAAACAGGAAGTCTACTGAAACTAGAGGTTTGTATTTCCAGAACAAAGTGCAAGTGTGAATGCTGAAGAGGCTGATAAAGCTGCTTTCTGCTTTCAATAAATCTTACACATCTTCAATTAGTGCAGAACGCCGCTGCCAGGTTTTTAACAAATTCATCCAGACGTGAACACATTCCCCCTGTGCTGTTGTCTCTCACTGGCTTCCAGTTCGTTTTAGAATCGATTTTAAACTTCTGTTGTTTGTTTTTAATGCCATCAATGGCCAGGGTCCCTCTTACCTGTCTGATATTTTAACTCTACGTGACCCTGGTTCTTCTTTCCTGTCTGATATTTTAACTCTACGTGACCCTGGTTCTTCTTTCCTGTCTGATATTTTAACTCTACGTGACCCTGGTTCTTCTTTCCTGTCTGACATTTTAACTCTACGTGACCCTGGTTCTTCTTTCCTGTCTGATATTTTAACTCTACGTGACCCTGGTTCTTCTTTCCTGTCTGATATTTTAACTCTACGTGACCCTGGTTCTTCTTTCCTGTCTGATATTTTAACCCTACGTGACCCTGGTTCTTCTTTCCTGTCTGATATTTTAACTCTACGTGACCCTGGTTCTTCTTTCCTGTCTGATATGTTAACCCTACGTGACCCTGGTTCTTCTTTCCTGTCTGATATTTTAACTCTACGTGACCCTGGTTCTTCTTTCCTGTCTGACATTTTAACTCTACGTGACCCTGGTTCTTCTTTCCTGTCTGATATTTCAACTCTACGTGACCCTGGTTCTTCTTTCCTGTCTGATATTTCAACTCTACGTGACCCTGGTTCTTCTTTCCTGTCTGATATTTTAACTCTACGTGACCCTGGAGGGCCCTGGTTCTTCAGGTCAGCTTCTTCTAGACATTCCAAGGTGGAGATACAAACAGTGGGGCGATCGCTCTTTTGCAGTCGCTGCTCCGAGACTGTGGAACAAACTGCCCCCCGACATTCGTGCCATCACTGATCTCGGCCTTTTTAAATCAAAACTGAAGACTCACCTTTTTAAGTTGGCTTTTAACTCTGCCTAGGGCAGTGTATTTTATTTTACTCTGTATGCTCTGTTTTATGAATTTCTGGATGGCTTCAACAAGCTGCAGCACCGCCGCACCTCCTACAGACAGCACCTGTGTTTTATTAAATTTTTTGTTTTTATGTATTTATTCTCGTATTTACTTCTTAATGTATTGTTTTAGCTTTGTTGTATAGCACTTTGGATGTCACCGGGTGATTATAAAAGGGCTATAGAAATAAAGTTTGATTTGATTGAATGTTTGATTCATAACGTTTCCAGGAAATTTGTGAAGCTCTAATATGCTTCACAAATATGAAGCTGGGGCCTGTGCATTAAAGGAATGTCTTGTGTCATCATTTTCTGTCTGGCAGGGAGCCTTAAAGTGCCAGACAACTCTTGATTTGAGGAAGTAAATCCATCCACAGCTCTGAAAATGGCAGTGGTGGGATTTGAACCCACAACTCCTGAGAGACTGGAGTCTTAATCCAGCTGTCAAATAGACGTCCACAATAGGGACTGGACAGATGGACGTGTCTTGGACGTCTATGGACGTTGCTTGCTCAGTGGGTTTGATCTACATCAGACGCTGATCTCCTTTGTTTTCCTTTTACCACACCCTTCCAAGGAAAGCAGCTCCAGCAACCAGACACACAATCAAAGCTTTGAGAGTGAAAGGTGAAGACAAGCTCCTCAGGAGTTTTCCTCCTGGTCTTTCATCAACCGATTCAGGAGAAAAACAAATTCAGCCTCTGTTCTGCAGTAGAGAACAGGGGATGTCTCCAGTACTGAGATCAAAGGAACACAAAGGAGATCAGCATCTGATGTAGATCAAACCCACTGAGCAAGCAACGTCCATAGACGTCCAAGACACGTCCATCTGTCCAGTCCCTATTGTGGACGTCTATTTGACAGCCAGAACTAGTTGAAAATAGACATTTTAAACAGGCTGTAATTGAGGACGTCTATTTGACTGTCTATTTGACCATCATGTAAAATGAGTCACTTTTAAGAACTGTGACAACTGTATTCTAAAGATTCTTTAAAGTACGTCCAGCAGCTACCAACCTTAATAAATCATCTATACTGGAGCCAATATGACTTGATACTATGATAACGTTGTTTGATTATGTACCAATTCATCATAAATACACTGAAAGACAGTTTTACTGCATTCAAGATGGAGTTCAGTGTTTTACTGCATTTCTAAGTATAATACAGACTGTGTAGGATTGGTACCTTGCCCAATGTATGGTAACTGTGTTCAGGTTATGGGTTTAGGAATGTTTTATTAGTTACTGATGCTTTAATGATCTCTGCTATGAGCTTTCAAAGTAAAAGGATCTAGAATGAACTATGTTCTGCTCGCTATGTGAAGTAACTCTACAACTGTAGGATCATTATCAGCTCATCAACATTTTTTGGTGACGTCTCCACTGTAAAGGTTGTCTTATGCTTGACGTGTCCACGAGCTCCTCACGGCTTCCTGCAGCCAAATGACATCATTTTAGCCGCCACGCCCCTCAGTGCAGTCCTGTTCACGTGGACGTCACCGCTCCGTGTGCCTCCCAATTCTTCTGACTACACGGACGGAGACGTGAGGAAAAAAAGGTGGAGCTGAAGAGGAGGAAGACTGAAGACTTGTTGTAAAGACACAAAAAGCATCAAGCTGCACATCCACACTGAAACCACAAGATGTGATTCGTCAATATTTTTACATCTCAATCAACCCGTTGATCACTTTGACACTAAATCCCGACAGAAAAGATGAAGAAAAGGAAGAGCAAAATAGGAGGTGGTCAGGAGACGACATTATTTGGTGTCACAGAATCACAAATCAAGCTGTATCAAGTGTGATTGGGGGTTCAGCTAATGACAATTAAGGAAGACCCTCCCTTTGACCCTCCCACAATGAGACAGCTCTGCTCTGTCAGACGGCATCATGGGAGAAAGTATAATACAACCGCTCGTCCATTCTGACCTAAAAACACCCAGGTCACGTGCAGCCGAGGACGTTCTGGGTTCTCTAGTTCGTCTCATCTCACACCTTCACCCTGATGATGTTGTTTGGTCGTCCAAGAGTTTTCTCTCCAAGCCAACAATCAGGGACTACAAGCTCCAGTGGAGCTGCAGAAGCTACTGACGCTAGGAGGAGGAGGAGTGGAGCCATAGACCTATAGAACTAGAATTATATAGAGGTTTATGAGCAGATATCTACTTCTAGATTTCTATGTGGTCTGTCTTCTGTGTTTCTGGTGTGTTTGGTGAGTCACAGCGCCCCTAAAGGCCTGACATGTGTACTACATGCCCTGAAGCCTTGTGTTGAGCCGTGTTCATAGTGAGGTGTGGACACAATTGTTTTGGAGAAGGCTGGGGAGAAAAAAGAGGTTTTTTCGTCATGTGGATGAAACCTTACACTTGCAGGCCCAGCAGACGACCTTTGTCAGAGCAGAGAAGAAGCTCCTGAAGACTTTGAGTCTCTTTGGTTGACGCTGGCAATCAAGACGCAACAAGAGGTGACACATTCTAAACACTTTGCTGGAGAACAACTTTTTGAAAAGTTCCATGGAAATTAAGAGAATGCAACTTTCTAAAAACGTTCTTGTTCTTGTTTATTTCACAGCAGCCACACGTCTGTAAAGCAGCGTTGTAACTTTTCAACTGCAGTTTATTTCTCACCTCCAGTGCTTTCAGAAATACATTTCACTGAACTGATTCAGTAATGAAAGAGAGTTTTTGTATGAGCGGCCATGTTGGTCTGGTTTTAACTGCAGGAGTTGCTGCTTTTCGTGATGCGTTCAGGTGCATCACGTAAGCCTGCACTCTGACATTTCAACAAGCTGCGGTGCTCCTGCAGTAGCGATGTTACAAGTTAATGTGATTAAAATATGACTGCTAGTTATTAGCGAGCTGGAACACGCATGCTCAGCACACGTCAGTGCTGAAGTTTGTGCAGTGCAGCTCCTCAACAGTTGGTCCAGGACGGTCGGCACAGCCCAAACTCATTTCTTCAGCCACAAGGAGCTGGTCCAAGGAAATGATGTCATTTTGTTCAGCAGGATCCTGGAGTGCTGAACTTTCTTCTTCTTCTTATGGAGGACGAATTGGCCTTTATTGTGTGAATGCTGAAGGCAATGCTTTGATCTGCAACAGACGCTGATCTCCTTTGATCCTATCAGAGTGAATCCTGATCTGTGTGTGTGTGTGTGTGTGTGTGTGTGTGTGTGTGTGTGTGTGTGTGTGTCTGTGTGTGTGTGTGTGTGTGTGTGTGTGTGTGTGTGTGTTTCAGAGGATCAGCATGCTTGTTTTCACATGTTTTGTGAAAAAGCCTTGCTCATGTTTTTGACATTGAGAATAAAATAAAACTCATGTTTTGTAACACAACAGTTAAAAGTGTGTCTGTATTGCTTATTGAAACTTGAAGACCTTCTATAACACACTGATGGATATTTCAATGACTGACAGTCACATGTTAACGGGTCGGTTTTGACCTGAGTCTTAGATCCCATTTACACCACAACATTCCAAGTGACAACAACTTGTCTGTTCAAGAAAAGTCTTACTTTTACACAACAGCAGCAGACACACTGACAACAATGGAGTTTTTACAATGTGAACAAGTCTCAGTCAACAGTGGTCGTCTTCTGTGTAGGGTATTACAGGGAACCTTCCATGAGGACAGAACAAGATGCCTGGCTAGCTCAGTCGGTAGAGCATGAGACTCTTAATCTCAGGGTCGTGGGTTCGAGCCCCACGTTGGGCTTTACTTTCAGACAGTGGTGTCCTCAAGAACAAAATGGTAGAATTGGCACCTGAAGCTCTCAATTATGAGTCTCCCAGGTGAGTGGTCACCACTGTGGGTCCAGACCATGACCTTTGACCCCATCAGCTCCCTGGGAGCTTCACTGTGTCACCAACTCCTTCATACTCAGTGTCTCATTTCTGCCCTGCACTATGTGCTGCTACGTTATGATCCAGTCCAGCTTTTCATGTGTTTTCACTCATTAAAGCTGTGCAGTGTACCAAAAGTACCGTACCAACCGTCACCCTCTGTAGTGGTAGCTAGCACATCGGTACGGTTCCATAAGGAGGAGCTACATTAGTGTCTGCTTCGTGTCACTCAGAAGTGAAGGTAGAAGGTAGTTGGATGTCGATCTCATGAACAATAAGCTGGTGAATTGTGTTTTTGGTTCTGGGAAATGTGTGTGTGCTTCTGGGAATGACGAGAAGGTTTGGGCTTTTGTGCTGCAGGAGCCAGGTTTTGTGTTTTAGCAATCGAGAAAACTGGAATTCAGACCCAAAGTTTTATCCACAAGATGAAACAGAGTGGCGCCGTCATAACAATGTGTAGAAATGTGGGTTATAAGGGCATCGATACATTATTGGTTTGTGTCCTCAACTCTGATGTTGCAGGTTGGGGGTTCGACTCCCAGCTGAGTTTTTGTTTTCCTGCTGGTTCCTGTCAGGACTCACTGCAGCATTTTATCTCAGTTGAAGACTTCAACATTTGAAATTCTTCTGGTCATAGAGTCTACTCTATGACCAGCAGAATTTCAAAGACTGAGACTGATGACATCACAGTGATGTCAGAAAGTAGTTATTGCTGTGTTGCCATGGTAACTGTTGATCATAGAATGAGTTCACTCAGCTCAGCAGTTTTACCTCCAGTCTGGTTCTTCTGTCTGCCACAGACATGTTGGACTGAAATTCACTAGCAGGTTTTAAAATATGTATGAAGTATCATCCTTACTGTGATCCTGTTGACAGATGGATCGTCTCACTTTCATCTTGAGTCAAAGACAGATGGATCATCTCACTTTCATCTTGAGCCAAAGCCCTCAGATCAAAGTCACACCCAGTGATGCCATACCCAGTACTTGTGTTTACAGTAGGGAAGCATGGATCTCTGCAACCAACTGTAAAATAAACTGCTATATCAGATGGCTCTGTTGCAGCAGGGTCTCAGAAATTCCCCATCATTTATTTAAGGGGATATGAAATCATAATTTAGGCATTCATACTACTGGTCAAGATTCTACCCAACATACTCAATACAAGTTTTATTTTCAGGTATTTACCCATATTCTACTGCACGTACCTGTGGAGCATTGGTGGACTGAGCTGACTGCTGCACCCAGTACAGTGGTACCCAGTACAGTGGTATCCAGTACAGTGGTACCCAGTACAGCGGGACACATAATTGAGCTGGCTGTGGTACCCAGTGTTGAGTTGGCCGTGTTACCCAATGTTGAGTTGGCCGTAGTACACAGTGCTCAGGTTCTGCCTCCTTGCAGTGCTCAGGTGCGCAGCTCCTTGCTTGTCCTTGCAGCTCCACAGTTCAAATGTGGAGATCCAAGCTGGCCTCTCCTTTATATAGACCATGTGATGATATCATACTGTGATCCTGTTGACAGATGGATCGTCTCACTTTCATCTTGAGTAAAAGACAGATGGATCATTTCACTTTCATCTTGATCCAAAGCCCTCAGATCAAAGTCACACCCAGTGATGCCATACCCAGTACTTGTGTTTACAGTAGGGAAGCATGGATCTCTGCAACCAACTGTATAATATACTGCTATAGCAGATGTCTCTGTTGCAGCAGGGGTATGAAATGTTAATTTAAGCTTTCATACTACTGGTCTACATTCTACCCAACATACTCAACATAAGTTGTATTTTCAGGTATTTACTCATATTCTACTGCACTTACATGTGGAGCATTGGTGGACTGAGCTGACTGCTGCACCCAGTACAGCGGTACCCAGTACAGTGGTACCCAGTACAGTGGTACCCAGTACAGCGGGACACAGTATTGAACTGGCTGTGGTATCTAGTGTTGAGCTGGCAGATTTGAGTTGGCCGTGGTACCCAATGTTGAGTTGGCCGTGGTACACAGTGCTCAGGTTCTGCCTCCTTGCAGTGCTCAGGTGCGCAGCTCCTTGCTTGTCCTTGCAGCTCCACAGTTCAAATGTGGAGATCCAAGCTGGCCTCTCCTTTATATAGACCATGTGATGATATCATACTGTGATCGTGTTGACAGATGGATCGTCTCACTTTCATCTTGAGTCAAAGACAGATGGATCATCTCACTTTCATCTTGAGCCAAAGCCCTCAGATCAAAGTCACACCCAGTGATGTCATACCCAGTACTTGTGTTTACAGTAGGGAAGCATGGATCTCTGCAACCAACTGTAAAATATACTGCTATAGCAGATGTCTCTGTTGCAGCAGGGTCTCAGAAATTCCCCATCATTTATTTAAGGGGGTATGAAATGTTAATTTAAGCATTCATACTACTAGTCTAGATTCTACCCAACATACTCAACATAAGTTGTATTTTCAGGTATTTACTCATATTCTACTGCACTTACCTGTGGAGCATTGGTGGACTGAGCTGACTGCGGCACCCAGTACAGCGGTACCCAGTACAGTGGTACCCAGTACAGCGGTACCCAGTACAGTGGTATCCAGTACAGTGGTACCCAGTACAGCGGGACACAGTATTGAGTTGGCTGTGGTACCCAGTGTTGAGTTGGCCGTGGTACACAGTGTTAAGGTGGCTGTGGGTGAAGCTCATGGTTTCAGTCACAGTTAAGGTTGGTGGATGATGTGGACAGAAAGCAAGGTTCAGCCTCCTCACAGTGTCTAGTTTCAGCTTCCTCTCCATGCTGAGGTTCAGCCTCCTCGCAGTGTTTAGGTTCAGCTTCCTCTCCATGCTGAGGTTCAGCCTCCTCGCATTGTTTAGGTTCAGCTTCCTCTCCATGCTGAGGTTCAGCCTCCTCGCAGTGTTTAGGTTCAGCTTCCTCACCTCAACATGGCTTGGCCATATTGAGGTGAGGAAGCTGAACATGGCAATTACTATTGCAACAACACATCATCAGTAGGGTAAAACTAACCTGTCTTACGAAGGTCTAAACCCAGCTCACTATTAGTGGGTGAACAATCCAACGCTTGGTGAATTCTGCTTCACAATGATAGGAAGAGCCGACATCAAAGGATCAAAAAGCGACGTCGCTATGAACGCTTGGCCGCCACAAGCCAGTTCTCCCTGTGGTCACTTTTCTGACACCTCCTGCTTAAAATCCAAAAAGTCAGAAGGACTGGAGGTGAGGAATCTAATCCATTTTTTTTATATATGATTTAAGAATTAAAACAAACACAACAAAAGAAAATACCAAAATGGACTATAATAATGGAAATTCATGAAAGATAAATAAATAAATAAATAAAACGGACAAGTCGACATTTCGTTCTCCACTTCTATTGGTAATAACAGAAGTCTGCAAAACCCTCTCACTGTACGACCAAAGACTGAAGACTACGACGAAATATTTCCTCATGACAGTTCATCTTGTCTTTTGGATGGCCAAAGCCTCAATTCACATTTAGTATTTAGGTTTACTTTGTTTTTTTGTTTTTGTTTTTTTTTCATTTCAGAAGAATCATTTAGCTCCAACTGAAACAAAGTGCTGAACAACAATGGTGCAAAAAGTTCATCGACGTAAACGATAAATATAACATATCAAGTCAATATCAGCATTTCAAGCTCGCCTCAACGCCAAGAAGTGAAAGTGGATTTCTTTCACTTCTTTCAGGAAGATAGAGGAGAATGTATTTGATCCAAAGATTGTTGGTGACCCCAGGCCAGTTGTCTTTAAAAACCAACACATCAGTCAGGTGGGCTCGTACAAGTATTGAGGGTCCACGCTGATGAAACCTTCAGCTGGAAGGTACATTGTGGAAGTCACCAAACTCCAACAACTTTCTTTACTTTCTATGCAGACTGAGGGTCTCTGGAGTGGAACAGATATGTTACGACTGTAACTGTGCAGTCGAGTTCATGGGCTGTTGGTCTGATCCAGACTGCCATGAAAATGATCGGGGTCAGGAACCATCTTTCCCTCGAGATGCTTTATGAGACAGGCAAGAAAGATTGCGTCTGACTGGACTCAATTCCGACACCAACAGGAGATTCAGGCTGCCAACATCCGTCAAACTATAAAACAATCAACGACAACTGCCAGGTTTCTTTTAATCATGTATATATGCAGTACATATAAAGTATGTTGCTGTTGTACTTTCTAGTTTGGTTCTGGAAGGGATGAAACAAAAGAAACACAGGGTACAATAGGAGGAACAATTCGGATGTATCCACAGACGTTTGAATCTGAGAGACGGTCTTCCTCTACTTAGGGTCAAGGGTTCTCCCTGTGACCCTTGACCCCTCTGGCCAATCACAATGGACTCCTGTTCTCTGAGGCGGGCTCCAGTTTGCCAGCCTGCAGTGGGTCCTTGTTTACATATCAACACCTATTGTCTCTGAGTATCACTGTGCTTACAAAATGATGGCAAATTTCACAGAATGGGAAACAGTGAACCTAAAATGGCAGACGATATCAAGTTAAAGTACTCCACCAAATACTCCAATGAGAAGAACTGATAGAATATCTCAGGTAAAACCACCAGTTCTGTCAGTCTGCAGTACTTTATGGATTTAATTACTTTATTTATGATAATTACCGGTGGAAATTTTGGAAAATTGTTTTCTCTTTACTCATTTTACATGTTGATTAAAAAAAAAAAAGTTGTTGGCTAAGGTTTCCAGTGACCCCAAACTCTACATGTTTTATTTCCCTCTTGTCAGAAGTATTATTAGTAAAGCCATCCAGCAGGTCCAGACTTGGCCCGGCTTTAGAGGGCCAGCAGAGCTCCTCAGCATGTACTCCACCCGGGACCAGGATCCATTGTTTGGCAGAGGTTGGACTCCCAGTGTCCAGCACATCAGGTTGTAGACGTCGACAGCTCGGATCGGTGCCACCCGCACATTCTGCTTAAAGTCTGAATGGAAGAACATTAAAGTTGTGAATTTACCTCCAGATTTGTTTGAAGCTTGAAGGATGAAATGTGCAAAATCTCCAAATCAGTCGAGCTTTTCTTAAAAGATCAACACCTTCAAAACATTTGTCACTTGTCGATTTTGCATAATATTAAATATATTGATTCAATTCATCAATAGGTTTTAGGAAATGACAAACAAAATGCTCCATAACTGGTTTCCAGCACATTACAAAAAATGTACTCTTGAACACACATACAATTAAACTTCACCCAAAAACCTTCAATAGTATGTGGTCTGAAACAGTTTGATAAAATAATCCAAAAAAAGATATATATATATAGTCAAACAGACCAACCCTCGAGATGTGAATTACGCCACAAAAGTTGATTAAAATGTAAGCATGAAATAAACTTGAAGTTTAGCGAACGAGATAAAAAACACTTTTTTTAAATACAAAAAAGCAAAATGGAACGTTAATGTATGCATAGAACGTAAACAGATACACATTACAGTATAAAGTGATTAAAAAGTTTGCTAGCTCCTCTAGCAGTTCTAAAAACTCCAACAAACCAATCAGTAAATACTGAAATAGACGTTGCATTATTTTTTTAAACTCAGCTGAGGAGAGTTCTACGTTTTGAGCCAAAGCCTAAAAATGGGTGTTGATTTCAGCAAATTCAAAGTCACGGTGAAAACAAGGGGACGACTGTCCTCATACTCATCATCTTCATCATCCTCATCATAGTGCAGTGATGCTGGTAACGTGTTAATTAGTAAAGTGCTTCCTTCATATGACTGCTTTTTTCAGTAACGAGTAATCTAACATGTCACTATTTGCAAACCTGTAAACAGATTGTTATTTATCAAAAGTCACTGTGCCTTACTATTGTTTCATTCTCACACACACACACACACACACACACACACACACACACACACACACACACACACACACACACTCACACACACACAGGACCGGTCCCCACCTCCACTCTCAGCCAATCACAGGTGAACTTGCTCTAATGGCGCGTTCATGTGGCACAAAAGAATCGGAAACCTTCCCGTTGTCACCATTGCAATATACTCAACAATTATCATTTACTAAATTTGGAAAACTTCATCAAACTATACTCTTTAACACTGACATTCAAGTGCATCCATAACCTGGCACCAGAGCCACTAAGTTCATTCATACAGAGACAAAACAGCAATAGAGTCACCAGGAGCCCCTCCCACAATCACTGTGCGACCCCCCACAGGAGGACCACTTGGTCAGTCTGCTTTCTCCATAAAGACGGCCAAACTGTGGAACCCACTGCCCACTGACCTCAAAAGTAGACCAGAGTTTAAGGAGTTCACATCAAAGCTAAAGTTGTGGCTTAAAACAAACCAAAGATGTACCCACCTCTGAGTCTGTAAATAATGTATAGTGTGTGTGCGTGTGTGCGTAGAGACCACTGTTGTAAACATGTGTTTTAGGGTTGTGTATTTTATTCATTCTGTATCATTTGTATGTACTACAGGGAAAAGCTCAACCAGGGACAGGAGTTGAAAATTAGCATTAGCTACACACTCTGTATGTGTCGCATCAGCTGCATCTTTCATGTTGTAACTATGTATGACTACATTGTCCCTGTCAAATAAATAAATAATAAAAAAAAGAAAAAGAAAAGGAATAGCAAAATAGTCCTGGAGGAGGTGATATTATTTGGTGTCACAGAATCACAAATTAAGTTGTATAGAGTGTTGTTGGGGGTTCAACTAATGACAATTAAGGAAGACCCTCCCTTTGACCCTTGCACAATGAGGAATCTCTGCTCTGCCACATGGCATCATGGGAGAAAGTATAATATAACTCCTTTAAAGGTTCATGAACACACCGGGATGTTTAAACATGCTCTGCTGTCAGAAGAGGGATTTGAACCCACGCCTCCAGAAGAGACTGCGACCTGAACGCAGCGCCTTGGACCTCTCGGCCATTCTGACCTAAAAACACCCAGGTCACGTGTAGCCGAGGACGTTCTGGGTTCTCTAGTTCATCTCATCTCACACCTTCAGAGACAGTGGTGTCCTCAAGAACAAAATGGTAGGATTGACATCTGAAGCTCTCTCTCATGAGTCTTCCAGTGGAGAGGTCACCACTGTGGAGCAGGGGTGTCAAAAGCCCCGTTTCCACTGCACAAAAAGTACTGGGATAGAACGGTATAGTCTGTTACGGTTCACGTTTCCACTGCAGGAATTTGTGATTTTCCTCTCCGTCGGGGTACCAGGACCATGGAACGGGTCTGAGTTTGAGGAGCTGATTGGTCAGTGGTTTACTACACGCCCTCTATATTTTAATATGTAAGCGGGATGAATCCTCTGCTGTCAGTGTGTTCAGCTTTGCACTGGTTGTTTTTTGTTTTTTTTTCCTTTTCTTTTCTTTGCTACTGAACTTTCATGTTGGTCATGAAAGAGCAGATGAGGCAGGGGGAGACCGGGGTTCAGGACTTTGCATCACGTTGGAGCTTTCTGTTAGCAGCATAGCGTCAGCGTGCCGAGTCTGTCTTTGCATCGCGTCTGTGGTTTCTGTTCAAACGCGATGCTGCAGCGGTCAGTGTTCTATTCAATGGTGGTCAGTGCTACTGCGTCGCCGCTGCATCTCCGCTGCATCGCTGCTGCATCGCCGTGGTTAGTTATTTCTAGCTGCTGAAAGTAACTAAAAAAGGAAGTTCAAATCTAATTTAGTTACTTTTAAAAACAAGTAATTAGTAAAGTAATTGGGTTACTTTTAAAGGAGTAACTAGTAATCAGTAATCAGATTAGTTTTTCAAGGTAACTGTGGCAACACTGCTCAGTTCTCACGTTTGGTTTTTAAAACACCTTCGGTGCTTAAAATAAGAAAATTCCAGATGAAATAGTGTGTCTGCCTCTCCTTTGTTCTTAGTGTCTCCATGGCAACAGATGCTGTTCTACTTTAATCTCCTTTCATCTCTTCCATGAGGAGCCTCTCCCATCACTTTGTATGGGACATTGTTTTGTTGGTTTTTTCAATTGTGTTTGGAAGCAGTTATGTGAATAATTAACAAAAGTCATAACAACGTCTTCCTGATGTTCTTCTTGTGTCTGTGCTCCAGCAGTGCAGGACGAGTTATTCAGCAAAAAACTGAGACGCTGTCACATGGTGGAGGGGCGGAGCCATGCCGTACTGCACCTTACACACCATTTCCTGTTTCATTTAGACACCTGCACACAAAACTGTTTAATACAGAAAGTAGCAACGTGGCTCCTTGTAGCACAACAGAGCCACTATGAGCCACATATAGTGCTAACCCCCTTTTAGCACCAGTGTTTATGAGTTCATCATGAAACCCTGATTTGACCCTTCATCAGTTACTAAGGCCACATTTAGAAATAAATACATAAAGACCTTTTTCTACAATCATTCATTGCTACAATAAATGGAGCAGTTTTTTTCTCAGGGTTTCCAATGGGAGTTTTGCTTTGATCTCTACGACATTCCTAGAGAGATCACACCATGGCTGTGGAGGACATTGGTCATTTTAGTGACTGGAGGTGGCGCTAGAGAGCACATTGTTATATAATTAAGGGCTAATTGAATTAATGCTCTAACTGCTGGGATTTGAACCCAGGATCTCCTGTTTACGAAAGAGGCACTTTGACCAGCTAAGCCACAGCGCCTCCTGCAGGGCATTTTTAGTGCTGCTTTACCTGGTGTCAGATGTTCTGCAAACACATCTTTACATTTGATCACAGTCTGAAAAAGATGGAGAAAAAAACACATTACAATTTTCATTACAGGCTGTCACTGTCACAGGGTCTAAAGTTGGATTTACTTTGTTTTACATAATAACTGTCAGATTACAAACAACATTGAGAGTCTGTTTCTTGATCTACGATCATATTTCATATTCTGATGCTTCAAAGTGTGAAAGTTGTGTGAAAGTATTAGAGTCTCATGCTCTAGTGACTGAGCTGGTCAGGCTACTTGTTCTGTAGTGATGAAGGACGAGTGTAAAATCCTCCACTGAAGACCTTCAGGACCACGGTTGACTGTGACTTGCTCACATTGTGGAAACTATTTGAAGCTTCATCCACAGTTGCTATGGAAACAGGAGCAGAACCAGAACTCTTTCAGAACCATGACATCATCACAAGAACAGCTGATATTGCAGAAAGCCTCATTTTAAAAGAAACAATAGCACTTGGAGTCATTGTTCGGAGGAGAGAAGGACAATCAAGCAACAGCTGCTGAAAAATAGACACAAGTTCAACACAATGTGAGCTTCAACTTGTCAGCCTTCTGTTGGTGATGTTCATGGACAGGGTGTCGAGGTGCAGCTGAGGAAGAGGAGACAACAAGTCAACCAGGCTGACAGTAAGGTAAGGCTCTATACTTTCTATTTCACTGGACTTACACTTTCTTACAGGCCTTGTTTTCCTACTGGGAAGAGAAAATCCCTGCTGAGGTTTAGTGAAACTTCTCCTTCACAACAAAACTTGCTTCTCTTGCTTTATCCACAAGTTGAAGAAGCTTTGGAAGAACTTGGTCAGATGGAACGTCCTCACAGGGTGAGGTGTCGACAACGTGACAATGTGACTCACTCCTTGTTGGGAAGTGTTGTCGGCAGGATTTGAACCCAATGGATTTCAAGAACATGGCCTGAACCACAGAGCACAACATTTCAAAAGCTCTTGTGACGACTTACAGCTTTCAAACAATGTCAGTGACAAACATTTGAATCCAGCAATGTTGTCATTCTGTCCACCAGTCAGGCTTCCTTGAAGACACCTGAACTCATAGAAATGATTTGATACTTCTGGACCAAAACCCTTGAGCAGCAGAGTCCATCAATGTCTCATTACCTCCTGTGGATTCAATTTAGATGAGAGGCTCCTCATGGAGATCAAAGAAGATCAAAGGAGATCAGCATCTGCTGCCATAGAGATGCTCCCTGCTCAGTGTTGTAGCTACATGGCCTACCCAGTTAGCATTGAGATGACCAAATGGTTATCATGCTAGCAACACTAACTCGGCTCATTAAAGAAATGTGGCATTGATGAAGATATTGGCTCTTCCAAGTGTAGCTCTAGTTGGTAGTTTATTAATACTTTTTCACTCTTACTATTATTTTTTGGGTCTTTTTCCATTACTAATACTTTATTGAACAGTCTTCACACAGCACACATTGACTCACATAGCATATGTTAGCTCCCATACATATTAGCATGTTAGCTTGGGTGCATGGATGTAAAAAAAACATCAAAATATTCAATATTGTTCTGTCTTTCAAACCGACAGGCCAAAGTACCAGTGGGTGTAGTGGTTGGCACTGGTGTTCAAAGTCTCACACCACTGATGAGTTGTGTAAGGCAACTATAGTAAACCTTCTTGCTGTACAACGAGACTCCTTCCATGAAGAATTAGATGTTCTCTCCAAGGGAGCTGACATTTGCAAAAGGAGCTCACTGACCAAACTAAATCCGACTGTAGATTCAGACGGTCTGCTGAGGATCAGAGGCAGACTGAAGCTAGATGATCTAAGTGCCAAAGAAAAGCATCCAATCATTCTTCCAGTCAATCACCATGTGTCATCAGACACTCTCCTTTGATAGTGTAGAAAGGTATCAAGGAGATCACAGTGTAGACAGGTGTCAAGGAGATCACAGTGTAGACAAGTATCAAGGAGATCACAGTGTAGAAAGGTATCAGGGAGATCACAGTGTAGACAAGTATCAGGGAGATCACAGTGGAGACAAGTATCAGGGAGATCACATTATCAAGGAGATCACAGTGTGGACAGGTGTCAGGGAGATCACAGTGTAGATATGTATAAAGGATATCACAGTGTAGTCGGGTATAAGGGAGATCACAGTGTAGATGGGTATCAGGGAGATCACAGTGTAGACAAGTATCAGGGAGATCACAGTGTAGGTTGGTATCATGGAGATCACAGTGTAGACAGGTATCAAGGAGATCACAGTGTAGACAGGTATCAGGGAGATCACAGTGTAGACAGGTATCAAGGAGATCACAGTGTAGACAAGTATCAAGGAGATCACAGTGTCGGTTGGCATCATGGAGATCACAGTGTAGACAGGTGTCAAGGAGATCACAGTGTAGACAGGTATCAAGGAGATGATATTCCAATGACTGACAGTCACATGTTAACGGGTCGGTTTTGACCTGAGTCTTAGATCCCATTTACACAACAACGTTCCAAGTGACAACAACTTGTCTGTTCAAGAAAAGTCTTACTTTTACACAACAGCAGCAGACACACTGACAACAATGGAGTTTTTACAATGTCAACAAGTCTCAGTCAACAGTGGTCGTCTTCTGTGTATGGTGCTACAGGGAACCTTCGATGAGGACAGAACAAGGTGCCTAGCTAGCTCAGTCGGTAGAGCATGAGACTCTTAATCTCAGGGTCGTCGGAGAGGTCACCACTGTGGGTCTAGACCATGACCTTTGACCCCATCAGCTCCCTGGGAGCTTCACTGTGTCACCAACTCCTTCATCCTCAAAGTGTCTCATTTCTACCCTGCACTGTGTGCTGCTACGTTATGATCCAGTCCTGGTTTTCATGTGTTTTCACTCATTAAAGTTGTGCAGTGTACCAAAAGTACCGTACCAACCGTCACCCTCTGTAGTGGTAGCTAGCACATCGGTACGGTTCCATAAGGAGGAGCTACAATGCAGCGTCTGAATCCTGACAATATCGCTGCTCAATACTTTGTTACACAAAGACTCTTCTTGAGTGTCATGATTCATTTATATGAGCTTCATTCTCCTCATGCATATGTCTGACCTATTCATGGAATTCTCATCTCAGAACACTGAGGTCTTGGGTTCAATTCCCAAACTGAACATAGAAGTGACTGCTCAGCAGTAAATGTGTGGAGTTCAGTTGTCTCAGCTCTGGAATGAAAGACTGATTAAAGTTTTGACATGAGGAACCATGTGTTTGCGGAATGAAGACAAAGTGCAATTAATGATTTCTTCATTTGTTTAAGGTTTTTCACAAAGAGTTTTGAATATTCAGACTTGTGGAAACAAGTGAATTGTGTTTTTGGTTCTGATTTCAGGTTGTCTCCAACTAAGAGGTTTGACTTTATAAAATACTCCACAAGGAGAGTCTTTCAAGTACCCTTGAGAAAGCATTGAGCAGCGTTGTTGGTAGGATTCGAACCTACGCAGGGAGACCCTAATGGATTTCAAGTCCATCGCCTTAACCTCTCGGCCACAACAACATGCTCCAGGAAGGTTTTACATCAGGTTAAACCTAATTTATTGCCTTTTGAGGAGCCCAGGGTTCAATTCCTCAAAGGGGAGGGTAAGGTTTTCTGTGTGTTGTTCCACACCATGAAACCAGTTAACCTCAACCAGCTGTTTTTGTCCTATCATCCACATGAGGCGGTGTTTTAGGAGCGTGAAGACAGGTTTGTTTGAACATGGTTCCCAGAGTGGGGAAATGTTAAAACGCCGGCTCGTGACGTCCAACCTCCTGATAACCATCAGGCCTGAACCCTGGCCAATGCAGTGGATGGTAGGCAAAGTCAGTCTTTCTCCTGTCTGGTGCTCAGGGCTAATTTGCATATTGCAGGACTGACTCCAGCAGACTCTCACCTTCAGTTGTGGATGAAGTTCATCTGTAGATACTTCTGGACCAAAACACTCCAGTAAGACTGACTTTGAGTAACTTTGTAAATAAAGTCACTCAGTTCCAGTGATGTAACACGTTATTTAGCAGGGTTGGGAAGGTTACTTGTAAACTGTAATCCATTACAATTACAAGTTACTTGTCAAAAAATGTAGGTTGTGACGTCAGTCACATGTCAATAACAAGTAGTTGTATTTAGAAAAATACCTGAACTGGTACCACAAATCAACGAGGCCTGGGTCTGGACTCAAAACTTAGGAATTGGGAATTTTTAACTTGGACACAAAACAGGATTTTGTTCAGCCTGTTCTCACTTTAAATGATTATTAATTCAGCTAATTCAGATGGTGAAGGTTCAAATCCCACCACTGCCTCTTTCAAAGCTCTGGATAACTTTAGTTCCTCAAATCGAGAGTGGTCTGGGTGCAGACTCTCATGCTTCCTCTACTGTCAGACAGGAAATGATGACATTTTTAACCTGAATGCCCAGGCACAAGCTACATGTTAGTGATAAGTTGATTTTTTTGAAATTTCCCGAAAAAGTTATGAATGTATGGTTTCTTGTGTGTGTTTGCCGTTTATATACCTGCCGTAAACTAACATACATTGATGCTTTTATCATATCGACCCTCATGGGCCCTGAGGTCCTCGGCAGTAGCGACTCCAGGTCTCGTGGAGCCGAGGACGTTCTGGGTTCTCTAGTTCATCTCATCTCACACCTTCACCCTGGTGATGTTGTTTGGTCGTCCAAGAATTTTCTCTCCAAGCCAACACTGTCAACAAGTCTAAAACCACACTGGAAACAAATGGTGCTCCAGTAAATGGTTGGGGGATCAATTCAAGTAGACTTTCATGTCCCTCATACACCTAAACCAGGACCTCAGTGGGAAACAAGCTCCTACAAGGAAAGTTGATTTGGGAAGAAGCAGTCATGCACTAAGCAGAGTGGCGCAGTGGAAGCGTGCTGGGCCCAGAACCCAGAAGTCGATGGATCGAAACCATCCTCTGCTAGTGACAGTTCAGGTTTTCAGGATCTGATTTCAGATCACAAGTGTGTGAAGTCAGCAGAGATTTTCTCTTCCCAGTAAGAAAACAAGGCCTGTAAGAAAGTGTAAGTCCAATGAAATAGAAAGTATAGAGCCTTACCTTACTGTCAGCCTGGTTGACTTGTTGTCTCCTCTTCCTCAGCTGCACCTCGACACCCTGTCCATGAACATCACCAACAGAAGGCTGACAAGTTGAAGCTCACATTGTGTTGAACTTGTGTCTATTTTTCAGCAGCTGTTGCTTGATTGTCCTTCTCTCCTCCGAACAATGAATCCAAGTGCTATTGTTTCTTTTAAAATGAGGCTTTCTGCAATATCAGCTGTTCTTGTGATGATGTCATGGTTCTGAAAGAGTTCTGGTTCTGCTCCTGTTTCCATAGCAACTGTGGATGAAGCTTCAAATAGTTTCCACAATGTGAGCAAGTCACAGTCAACCGTGGTCCTGAAGGTCTTCAGTGGAGGATTTTACACTCGTCCTTCATCACTACAGAACAAGTAGCCTGACCAGCTCAGTCACTAGAGTATGAGACTGTAATAATAATATGACGGTGGCACAAGTTAGTGACGTCTGCTGCGGTGGGGAAGAACTACAAGTTTCTGAAAATGGACTACAAGAAGCGCATATGTATGGGACATTGTTTACTTCATTTTGTCTGTTTTTTTAAGACTGATGCCCAATCCCAATTCTATTTTGTACCCCTCCGCCTACCCCTTAGCCAGAGACGGTCAGTGTTCTGTCCATCGCGGGGACAGACCGTGGACGCGATGCAGAGAAGCTCGGAGCTCGGAGCCTCCGTGTTCTGGCGCTGAGCTGCTGGAGTGCGATCAGACACACTGGTTCTCCCAGTTGCAGCACACCTGAATCCAATGAAGGGTTTCGTTACTTGGCTTTGTTTACAAGCTTGGTGTTCCTGGTGCATTCATGATCTCTGCCATGAGATTTCAAAATAAAAGAATCTAGAATGAACTATGTTCTGCTCGCTATGTTAAGTGACTCTACAACTGGAGGATCATTATCAGCCACCATGAGGTATTTGGTGTTTGGTTCTTTCTGGTTCTGGTTCAGGGAGACCCCAGTGGATTTCTAGTCCATCACCTTCACCTCTGGACCACAACAACCTGCTTCAGGAAGGTTTTCATAGCTAGTGGAGAACGTTCTAACTCTCTCACAGGAGAACCAACCTCCATGATGAACAAGAGTCTGAATGCACCTGGTGATGTGTAGTAATCTGATTACTTCCTGTTTTCACCTGGTGATGTGTAGTAATCTGATTACTTCCTGTTTTCACCTGGTGATGGTGTAGTAATCTGATTACTTCCTGTTTTCACCTGATGATGGTGTAGTAATCTGATTACTTCCTGTTTTCACCTGATGATGGAGTAGTAATCTTAGAACTTCCTGTTTTCACCTGATGATGGTGTAGTAATCTGATTACTTCCTGTTTTCACCTGATGATGGTGTAGTAATCTGATTACTTCCTGTTTTCACCTGATGATGGTGTAGTAATCTTAGAACTTCCTGTTTTCACCTGGTGATGGTGTGGTAATCTGATTACTTCCTGTTTTCACCTGATGATGGTGTAGTAATCTTAGAACTTCCTGTTTTCACCTGATGATGGTGTAGTAATCTGATTACTTCCTGTTTTCATCAGGTGATACTACTTCTTTACCACTATTACATGTAGTAACATTTACTACTTCTTTATCACTATTACATATAATAACATTTACTACTTCTTCACCACTATTACATGTAATAACATTTACTACTTCTTTACCACTATTACATGTAACAACATTTACTACTTCTTTACCACTATTACATGTAATAACATTTACTACTTCTTTACCACTATTACATGTAACAACATTTACTACTTCTTTACCACTATTACATGTAATAACATTTACTACTTCTTTACCACTATTACATGTAACAACATTTACTACTTCTTTACCACTATTACATGTAATAACATTTACTACTTCTTTACCACTATTACATGTAATAACATTTACTACTTCTTTACCACTATTACATGTAATAACATTTACTACTTCTTTACCACTATTACATGTAATAACATTTACTACTTCTTTACCACTATTACATGTAATAACATTTACTACTTCTTCACCACTATTATATGTAACAACATTTACTACTTCTTTACCAGTATTACATGTAACAACATTTACTACTTCTTCACCACTATTACATGTAATAACATCTACCACTTCTTCACCACTATTACATGTAATAACATGTCTCTCTCTCCTGTAGTCTGAGAGCTGTCGGAGAGTCTCCAGTGGAGCTGAAGCTGGTTTGAAGCCTCCTGTCCTGATCAGTCTTCACAGAGTGGATCTCTCTCTTATCTATCTGTCTGTCTGTCCTCTCCTCTGTCCTCTCCTCTGTCCTCTCTCCTGTCCTCTCCTCTGTCCTCTCTTCTGTCTTCTCTTCTGTCCTCTCTCCTGTCCTCTCTCCTGTCCTCTCTTCTGTCATATCTCCTGTCCTCTCTCCTGTCCTCTCTTCTGTCCTCTCTCCTGTCCTCTGTCCTGTCCTCTCTCCTGTCCTCTGTCCTGTCCTCTCTCCTGTCCTCTCTCCTGTCCTCTCTTCTGTCATATCTCCTGTCCTCTCTCCTGTCCTCTCTTCTGTCCTCTCTTCTGTCATATCTCCTGTCCTCTCTTCTGTCATATCTCCTGTCCTCTCTCCTGTCCTCTCTTCTGTCCTCTCTCCTGTCCTCTCTCCTGTCCTCTGTCCTGTCCTCTCTCCTGTCCTCTGCCCTGTCCTCTCTTCTGTCCTCTCTCCTGTCCTCTCTCCTGTCCTCTGTCCTGTCCTCTCTTCTGTCCTCTGTCCTGTCCTCTCTCCTGTCCTCTCTTCTGTCTTCTCTCCTGTCCTCTCTCCTGTCCTCTGCCCTGTCCTCTCTTCTGTCCTCTCTTCTGTCATATCTCCTGTCCTCTCTCCTGTCCTCTGTCCTGTCCTCTCTTCTGTCCTCTGTCCTGTCCTCTATCCTGTCCTCTCTCCTGTCCTCTTTTCTGTCATATCTCCTGTCCTCTCTCCTGTCCTCTGTCCTGTCCTCTGTCCTGTCCTCTCTCCTGTCCTCTCTCCTGTCCTCTCTTCTGTCATATCTCCTGTCCTCTCTCCTGTCCTCTCTCCAAAGGTTTCTTCCTGTTAGAGGGACTTTTCCTTTCCACACTGTCTCATAAGAGTTTTCTCTATCAAAGTCACCTGAGCTTGTGTAGAAAATAAAGAACAATGATTCATGGATGTTTGATTCTTTTAAAATTGTCAGAGAAACTTTTTGAAGGTTTGTCATGGACATTTACTCCTTTCCTGCTGTAGTAACTACAGTTACTCTCTATTCTTGTAGTTTATTTACTCCTTTCCTGCTGAAGTAACTACAGTTACTCTCCATTCTTGTAGTTTATTTACTCCTTTCCTGCTGAAGTAACTACAGTTACTCTCCATTCTTGTAGTTTATTTACTCCTTTCCTGCTGTAGTAACTACAGTTACTCTCTATTCTTGTAGTTTATTTACTCCTTTCCTGCTGAAGTAACTACAGTTACTCTCCATCCTTGTAGTGAGTTTTGCTTAATGCACCACATTGTCACTGCATGAATGAAGCAGGCAGATCAGTTTAGTAGCTGAACTCTCCAGATGTGGTTCCAGCTGCAGTGTCTTGCTGAAATAGGTCCAGAGAGAGTTGGACAACTTGGTCCATCATGTCCACAGCAAGTGTCTCCAGAATAAAGGTTTGCTACGTGGCTCAGCAACAATGTGGGATATAAAATAAGAGGTGCAGTGATGTGAAATGTAAATGTACTGCAGTATTTAGAATAGACAAGAGTAAATGTACTGCTGTAGTGACTGCATTTACCACAACTACAGAAGCGACATAATTCACCTTAAGCCAGAGATGGCCTTGTTTATAACATGTGATTTACATGCAATGTTATTGCTTACTGCTAAACCGACAGGGTGGCATTTAAAGCAGTTTAGGTTCATGTTCATTATTGTATGTATGTTATTGGAAGTTGCGGTCCCTTTAAGGACCTGAAGCCTTGCGGGTTATGGTTTACGGCAGTCGCCATATTGTTTTTTGCACTTTACGGTTCGAGAGTAAAAATAAACGATGCACACACTTGTGTGATCAAGGTTAGAAATTGTCGCCTCTCCGGTTCTTTTACAATTTCTACACTGGTGACCCCGAGTTTACTGGACGTATCCCAATCACAATGATGACCGCGAATGCCGTTACACTTAAACTCCCCGAGTTCTGGGAAACGTCGGCTGCTGCATGGTTTGCACAGACAGAAGCGCAGTTTGCGCTACGGGACATCACCGCCGACAGTACGAGATACTATTACGTTGTGTCGGCCCTCGGAAGCTCCACGGCGTCGCGGGTGGTGAGTCTCCTTACACATCCTCCAGCGGATGGGAAATATGCAGCTCTGAAGACGCAATTACTGAAAACTTTTGAACTGTCTGATGCTGAGCGGGCAAACAGACTTTTCTCCCTGCATGGACTTGGTGACGGCAAACCTTCTGAACTGATGGACCGTATGCTTGATCTCCTGGGTGAGCACACCCCTGATTTTCTTTTTCTTCACCTGTTCCTACGGCAGCTGCCTCCCCAGGTGAGAGCTGCATTAGCCAACACTACCATCACTGACTGTCGGAGACTGGCTGAGGAGGCAGACAAGTTTTTCCTGGCCAGTCAGCAGTACTGTGCAGCTGCGCTGCTCCCTGCAGGTCAGGCGACAGAGACGCTGGACGGACCCGTTCTCGTCGCAGCCGCAGCTCCCCGTCGGCAGCAACCGACAGGCTGGTGTTACTACCATGCTAAGTTTGGCCCCAAGGCTAAGCAGTGCCGTTCGCCATGCAGTTTTGTGGCAACGGGAAACGCCAAGGCCGGCGCTCACTAGTGGCCGTGAGCGTTGGCCGTGACTGCAGGCTGCTTTTCATCCACGACTCCATCTCAGGTCGGCGTTTCCTCTGTGACACGGGGGCCCAGCGGAGCGTGCTGCCTGCATCGCAGCTGGACATGGTTACAGACAGCCACGGCCCCCCCATGGCAGCTGCCAATGGCAGCCCAATCCGCACATATGGCACACGGCACATTGAACTCTGTTTCGGAGGACAGCGATTTGGCTGGGAGTTTGTGACGGCCAAGGTCACTGTGCCTCTGTTAGGTGCTGATTTTCTATGCGCATATGGACTGTTGGTGGACGTGAAAAACCACCGTCTGATTGATGCCATCACTTTTTGTTCCTATGCATGCACGCCAACTGAGCCTGGTGTCATTCAACTCTCAAGCATGCTCCCGGTCATGGACGACTACCAGCGCCTGCTTGCTGAGTTCCCAACACTCACCCAACCCACCTTCTGCTCGTCTGCTGCTAAGCACGGTGTGGAACACCACATTGCCACTACCGGTCCACCTGTCTTTGCACGTGCAAGGCGCCTAGACCCGTCAAAGCTCGCAGTAGCTAAGGCGGAATTCGAGAACATGGTGCGCCTGGGGATTGTTCGCCGTTCTAACAGCTCTTGGTCCTCTCCCCTCCACATCGTTCCGAAGCCTGGGGGGGGCTGGCGTCCATGCGGAGATTACCGACGGCTGAATGACGCAACGACACCTGACCGCTATCCTGTTCCGCATGTGCAGGATTTTTCATCCCACCTGGCCGGGAAAGTGATTTTTTCCAAGGTGGACCTCATCCGTGGATACCATCAGGTACCTGTGCACCCACTCGACATTCCCAAAACAGCGGTGGTGACGCCTTTTGGGTTGTTTGAGTTCCTGCGGATGCCGTTTGGACTTAAAAGTGCTGCCCAAACTTTCCAGCGCCTGATGGACTCTGTGCTACGGGACCTCCCTTTCGTTTTTGTCTACCTGGACGACATCCTGGTGGCAAGTTCATTCGCCTCCCAACACCTGACACATCTGCGAGCGCTGTTTGAACGACTCAGTCAGCACGGGCTCATCATCAACCCGGCTAAGTGCCAGATTGGTCGCTCCACCATAGACTTTCTTGGCCACAGAGTCACACGTGATGGGGCCGTCCCTCTCCCATCCAAGGTGGAGGCTATTACAGCTTTCCCTCGCCCGCACACAGTCAAAGCTCTACAAGAGTTTCTAGGCATGGTGAATTTTTACCATCGTTTCATCCCTGGGGCAGCCCAAACCATGCGGCCCTTGTACGAGGCACTTAAAGGTAAGAAGCCAAAACACGCTGTGGACTGGACTGTGGACAGGGACCTGGCTTTTGTGGACACAAAGGCAGCACTAGCGAACGCTGCTTTACTCGCACACCCCTCCCCCACATCTCCTATTGCGCTCACCACGGATGCTTCAGACTATGCGGTGGGTGCTGTGTACGAGCAGTGGGTAGGTAACGCCTGGCAGCCTCTTGCCTTTTTCAGCAGGCAGCTCCGCCCCAATGAGCAAAACTACAGCACTTTTGATCGAGAGCTGCTTGGCGTCTACCTAGCCACCCGTCATTTCCGTTCTCTGCTGGAAGGCCGCGAGTTCACGATTTTTGTGGATCACAAGCCACTGACTTTTGCAATGTCCAAGGTGGCCGACCCGTGGTCTGCCCGCCAGCAACGTCACCTGGCATACATATCTGAGTTCACAACGGACATTCGGCACGTCGCAGGGAAGCACAATCAAGTGGCCGATTGCCTCTCCCGAGCTGTTGTGGGTGCAGTCCACTTAGGCTTGGATTATGGCAACATCGCAAAGGAGCAAGCCGCGGACGCGGACGTTCAGAGCCTCAGGATAGCCACTACGGGGATGCAATTGGAGGACGTGGTGTTCGGTGACAGCGGCACCACGTTGCTGTGCGACGTCTCCACAGGCACTCCTCGGCCAGTGGTGCCGGCTGGGTGGACGCGACCTGTTTTTGATGCTATCCACGGCCTCTCCCACCCAGGGACAAAGGCTTTGCAGAGGTTGGTGGCAGCTAAATTTGTGTGGCGGGGCTCAAAAAGGACGTGAGAGACTGGGCCAGCACCTGTGTTGAATGCCAACGAGCCAAAGTTCACCGCCATACCAAAGCCCCACTGGAGCATTTCCGAGTGCTGGAACGACGTTTTGACCGTCGATAATGTCGATTTGGTCGGCCCTCTGCCCCCCTCTCAGGGGTACACACACTTGTTCACTATGGTGGACAGGACCACGAGGTGGGCTGAGGCTGTTCCACTGTCATCAACGACCTCGGCTGACGTGGCACGCGCGTTCATTGGCACCTGGGTCGCTCGTTTTGGCACTCCGTCGGACATTTCATCTGATCGTGGTGCACAGTTCACCTCTGAACTGTGGAACACAGTTGCGGAGAGCTTGGGAGTGAAACTGCACCGCACCACATCGTACCACCCCCAGGGGAACGGGCTCTGTGAGCGGTTTCACAGGTCAATGAAGGCCTCTCTCAGGGCCAGCCTCAAGGACAGCAACTGGATCGACAGACTCCCATGGGTTCTACTGGGCATCAGGACGGCACCCAAAGAGGATCTGCAGTCGTCGTCCGCGGAGCTGGTTTATGGCCAGCCACTGCGGGTTCCCGGGGATTTTGTTCCTAACACCACAATCCCATGGTCAGCAGTGAGTCAGCGTTCAATGCTGTTGGACAGCGCCAAACGATTTTCACCTGTCCCCACTTCTTACCATGGCGTTCCACACTCACACGTGCCCAATGGCCTCCAGTCAGCTGACTACGTGTTCATCCGGATCGATGGACACAAAAGCCCCCTGCGTCCGCCCTACGAAGGCCCTTTTCGCGTTTTGGAGTCTGGTCACAAGCATTTCGTTGTGGACATGGGTGGTAAACCTGAGCGCGTTTCGGTGGATCGCCTCAAAGCGGCTCACTTGGATCCAGCCGGGCCTGTGGAACTCGCCCAGCCCCCACGACGGGGGCGTCCCCCAAAAAGGCCCTTTGCTGTCACAAAAACCTTTCCTCAGGCTCCTTTTCCTGTTTCTCCCCCGCCGTACCTCGGTGGAATACCACAACCTACAGCTGTGGGTACCAGCCCCAAACTACATGTCCAACGCACCCGTTGTGGTCGGTTGATTCGTCCCCCTAACCGCTGACTGTTTTTCTCTGTTGTAGTAAATTCTGGGGGGACGTGTGTAGTGACTGCATTTACCACAACTACAGAAGCGACATAATGCACCTTAAGCCAGAGATGGCCTTGTTTATAACATGTGATTTACATGCAATGTTATTGCTTACTGCTAAACCGACAGGGTGGCATTTAAAGCAGTTTAGGTTCATGTTCATTATTGTATGTATGTCATTGGAAGTTGCGGTCCCTTTAAGGACCTGAAGCCTTGCGGGTTATGTTGTTTACGGCAGTCGCCATATTGGTTTTTGCACTTTACGGTTCGAGAGTAAAATAAAACGAGGCACACACTTGTGTGATCAAGGTTAGAAATTGTCGCCTCTCCGGTTCTTTTACAATTTCTACAGGATGACAATTAGGAAGGAGCAATTGATGTGGTGAATGTCTCCTTGAAAACTGTACAAATGGGACTAAACCCATATCTGGCAGAGATGAACTGTGTTTTGGAGTTTTAAAAAAATCATAGTGTTTCTTCCCTGTTTGGAACAGAGGATCTGTTGTATCATTGAACACAGTTATTTGACCCTGAAAACTTGTCAGAGGAGAAAACCTGAACTACCACTAGCAGAGGATGGTTTCCATCCATCAACTTCTGGGTTCTGGGTCCAGCAAGCTTCCACTGCTCCACTCTGCTTAGTGCAGGGTTCTCAAGGAGTGTCCACTGTTCTTTGTAGTTCTGTTTGCAGTATTTGAGAAATCAATGTCATTGTAGAGCATGGGCTATAAATATAAGCATAAGCTTTAAATACTCCTCACCAGGGGGCGCTCTTTTCATCTCATCTATTCATAAACACTCTGGGTGCATCCTAATAATCCCTCCTGTCTCCTTTCCTAACCACTTTTCCTTAACCCCAGAAGTGTTTAAGGAATGGCCATGATAAGGAGCGTTGAAATTCTCACTAAGCTAATGAAAGGTCAATGCTTCCTTTGGAACCTCCTTTAGCCTAAAACACACTGATGCTTCCTTTAGAACCTCCTTTAGCCTAAAACACACTGATGTTTCCTTTACCAAAGGAGACCAGATCATGCTGCCCCACAATGCTTTGCGGCAACAACATTTAAAGGGACCCACTCATCCGAGCGTTCAGGGAAACTCACGATGTCTCAAAGCAGATCATGTTAAGTTACCAAAGCAATAATCTGCCTTGAACCACTTCCAATAATCTAAAGTCTCATGTGGTTGGACAGTTAGCTCAGCTGGTCAGAGTGTGGGGCTGTAAACGTCAAGGTCATAGGTTCAATACCCAGACTGGCCATAGAACTGACTGCTAACAAATAACTCTATGTGAGAACAATGAACTTTTTTATATTAATGAACACACCTGACAATTTATTAAGCATGTGAGTTTGTCAGTGTTTGGTTGAAGTGATGGCACCATGGGACTGAGTGGCCAAACGGACAAGGCGTCTGACTTCGGATCAGAAGATTGAGGGTTCAAGTCCCTTTGTGGTCAGAAATGGAAAAGCTGCTTCTGCTAACCTCAGTCATTCTGAGGTTCACACAGAAAACCTCACACTCCCCTTTGAGGAATTGAGGAATTGAACCCTGGGCTCCTCAAAAGACAATAAAGTAGGTTTAACCTGATATAAAGCCATCCTGGAGCATGTTGTCCTTGGAGCAAGTCCTAACAACTCCTAACCAGGTCCTAACGGGTCACGTTGTACACACGCGTCATTTCATCAAAACTCCGTCTCCCTGAGATGTGCGCCGCAGAACACTCAAGTAGAAGAAGAGGAAAAGGGAAGGAAACTAAGAGGTACGTCCAGTGAGTTCATTATTGTTCTTTTCCCTAAGTCTAAATCAATTTCGTGTTGTCATACTACCGTCATAGTCGCTCCTAATATAACTGCTTCATAATTCATAATTGCGCGATTATGAATCCCGAAAGAATAATCGGAGGCGCGGTAATTCACTTTTAAATATAAATGTATATATCTATTAGTAGACGTCTTTATCGATATGTCCTGTATGCATACATATATACTTGTATGCAAACATGTATATTATGTCTTGGACTGTACGAGGAAAAGTTCACTGAATTCGCTTCGCTTTTCATTCTGCTATGCTAGTGGCAATGCTATCACGAACCGTCGGTGGATTACGGTTTAATAAGCATAATTTATTCTCCGATCGATGGCAATGTGCCAACTCCATAGAAGACTGAAATACTCTTCTTATTGGTGCGTCATGTGCAATATTGTATGCAACAATAGGTTACGTTCATTTGCTCTTTTATTATGACGACTGTACTCGTACTGTACTGTATAAAGATGAAAAATATGTTATATTATCAATGTAATATATGTACGTATATCTCGTGTAATACTTCGTATTATTCATAGCAATATTGCATATTATCATGTATTAACATTACCATTATTATTATTGCATATTATCATGTACCATTATTATTATTATTATGATCCATACGCGTTTATTTTTTTCTCTATGATAAGTCACAGGCCTGCAATGGTTTATTTTGATTTAAAGAACTTTTATTATGCCGGTTTAGCCGAGCCTTGAAACATTAATCACTTATACTGAATTTATTGCTACTGTGTCATTGTGTTTTCAGTTTTTAGTTAACCCTCTGGGGTCTGAAGCATTTTGTGCCGTTTTTCACTACAATTGATTTTTCCTTTATATCTCAGATATAAAATCCTTAAACCTTGCCTTTTTTGGTGTCATTTTGTTCAGGACAACCTCATAAATGCATTTCTGAAGTATTTTCATCACTTTGGCATTCTGTATTAAAACAGTGGATCTAAAAACACCATAAAATTACAAATTCGGGTGGTAAAAACATAGATTTATTGACTATAAAAGTCACAGACATGGTTAACGAATCATTTTGTTTACTTGTAAAGTAAATCTAAACTATAATTAACTAAAATGTATCAAAACAGGACTGAAAAAACAATTATATACAGATATTTACAGTGAAATAGAAGCACTGCCTCAGGCGTTTTTATAAAACCATTTACAAAAGGTCACACATATAATGTCAGGTGAAGACAAATGATTTGTCCACTCAAAAAAACAGATTGTGTCCAACACAACACAGAGGGACACGTCTCAGGCAGGACATGTCCATGGAGTGTTTTTCCTTTTCTTGTGTTCCTGCAGGCAATGTTGACATTTGAGCCTTTGGCTGTTGTGGTGGAGCTGGAATGATGGGGACAGGGGTGGGGACAGCTGTCCTGGTCTGGGGGACAGCTGTCCTGGTCTGGGGACACCTGTCCTGGTCTGGGGGACAGTTGTCCTGGTCTGGGGGACAGCTGTCCTGGTCTGGGGACACCTGTCCTGGTCTGGGGGACAGCTGTCCTGGTCTGGGGGACACATGTCTCCCCTCTAACAAAAACAAGCTGAGGTCTTCAATATTATCATCAGAATCACTCTCAAACTCAATGTCAGACTCGATGCTCTTCTCCTTCAAAATAAAATAAATAAAAAGCCTGATCGACGTTCATAAGGCGTCATTGTTTTGATAGGAGAAAAAAAAAGAGTTCACTTGAAACTAAAAAACACTCTAATCTCACTCACTACACACTCACTACACACTCACTACACACTCACTACACACTAACTACACACTCACTACACACTAACTACACACTCACTACACACTCACTACACACTCACTACACACTAACTACACACTAACTACACACTCACTACACACTCACTACACACTCACTACACACTCACTACACACTCACTACACACTAACTACACACTCACTACACACTCACTACACACTAACTACACACTCACTACACACTAACTACACACTAACTACACACTAACTACACACTAACTACACACTAACTATACACTCACTACACACTCACTACACACTCACTACACACTCACTACACACTAACTACACACTAACTACACACTAACTACACACTCACTACACACTAACTACACACTAACTACACACTAACTATACACTCACTACACACTCACTACACACTCACTATACACTAACTACACACTAACTACACACTCACTACACACTCACTACACACTAACTACACACTCACTACACACTCACTACACACTCACTACACACTAACTACACACTCACTACACACTCACTACACACTCACTACACACTAACTACACACTCACTACACACTCACTACACACTCACTACACACTCACTACACACTCACTACACACTAACTACACACTCACTACACACTCACTACACACTAACTACACACTCACTACACACTCACTACACACTCACTACACACTAACTACACACTAACTACACACTCACTACACACTAACTACACACTAACTACACACTAACTACACACTAACTATACACTCACTACACACTCACTACACACTCACTATACACTAACTACACACTAACTACACACTCACTACACACTCACTACACACTCACTACACACTAACTACACACTCACTACACACTCACTACACACTCACTACACACTCACTACACACTAACTACACACTAACTACACACTCACTACACACTAACTACACACTCACTACACACTCACTACACACTAACTACACACTCACTACACACTAACTACACACTAACTACACACTAACTACACACTCACTACACACTCACTACACACTCACTATACACTCACTACACACTAACTACACACTCACTACACACTCACTACACACTAACTACACACTCACTACACACTAACTACACACTAATTACACACTCACTACACACTCACTACACACAAACTACACACTCACTACACACTAACTACACACTCACTACACACTCACTACACGCTAACTACACTATCACTACACACTAACTACACACTCACTACACGCTAACTACACACTCACTACACACTAACTACACACTAACTACACACTCACTACAATCACTACACACTAACTACACACTAACTACACACTCACTACACACTCACTACACACTCACTACACACTAACTACACACTAACTACACACTCACTACACACTAACTACACACTAACTACACACTAACTACACACTAACTATACACTCACTACACACTCACTACACACTCACTATACACTAACTACACACTAACTACACACTCACTACACACTCACTACACACTCACTACACACTAACTACACACTCACTACACACTCACTACACACTCACTACACACTCACTACACACTCACTACACACTAACTACACACTAACTACACACTAACTACACACTCACTACACACTAACTACACACTCACTACACACTCACTACACACTAACTACACACTCACTACACACTAACTACACACTAACTACACACTAACTACACACTCACTACACACTCACTACACACTCACTATACACTCACTACACACTAACTACACACTCACTACACACTCACTACACACTAACTACACACTCACTACACACTAACTACACACTAATTACACACTCACTACACACTCACTACACACAAACTACACACTCACTACACACTAACTACACACTCACTACACACTCACTACACGCTAACTACACTATCACTACACACTAACTACACACTCACTACACGCTAACTACACACTCACTACACACTAACTACACACTAACTACACACTCACTACAATCACTACACACTAACTACACACTCACTACACACTCACTACAAACTAACTACACACTAACTACACACTCACTACACACTCACTACACACTAACTACACACTCACTACACACTAACTACACACTCACTACACACTAACTACACACTAACTACACACTCACTACACACTCACTACACGCTAACTACACTATCACTACACACTACCTACACACTCACTACACGCTAACTACACACTCACTACACACTAACTACACACTAACTACACACTCACTACAATATCTACACACTAACTACACACTCACTACACACTCACTACACACTAACTACACACTCACTACACACTCACTACACGCTAACTACACTATCACTACACACTCACTACACACTAACTACACACTAACTACACACTCACTACAATATCTACACACTAACTACACACTCACTACACTCACTACACACTAACTACACGCTCACTACACACTCACTACACACTAACTACACACTAACTACACACTCACTACACACTAACTACACACTCATTACACACTCACTACACACTCTACACACTAACTATACACTCACTACACACTAACTACACACTCACTACACACTAACTACACACTAACTACACACTAACTACACACTAACTATACACTCACTACACACTCACTACACACTCACTATACACTAACTACACACTAACTACACACTCACTACACACTCACTACACACTAACTACACACTCACTACACACTAACTACACACTAACTACACACTCACTACACACTCACTACACACTCACTACACACTCACTACACACTAACTACACACTCACTACACACTCACTACACACTAACTACACACTCACTACACACTCACTACACACTAACTACACACTCACTACACACTCACTACACACTAACTACACACTAACTACACACTAACTATACACTCACTACACACTCACTACACGCTAACTACACTATCACTACACACTAACTACACACTCACTACACGCTAACTACACACTCACTACACACTAACTACACACTAACTAAACACTCACTACACACTAACTACAAACTGACTACACACTCACTACACACTCACTACACACTGACTACACACTAACTACACACTAACTACACACTCACTACACACTAACTACACACTAACTACACACTCACTACACACTCACTACACGCTAACTACACTATCACTACACACTACCTACACACTCACTACACGCTAACTACACACTCACTACACACTCACTACACACTCACTACACACTCACTACACACTAAGTACACACTCACTACACACTAACTACACACTCACTACACACTCACTACACACTAACTACACACTAACTACACACTCACTACACACTCGCTACACACTAACTACACACTAACTACACACTAACTACACACTCACTACACAATAACTACACACTAACTACACACTAACTACACACTAACTATACACTCACTACACACTCACTACACACTCACTATACACTAACTACACACTAACTACACACTCACTACACACTCACTACACACTAACTACACACTCACTACACACTAACTACACACTCACTACACACTCACTACACACTCACTACACACTCACTACACACTAACTACACACTCACTACACACTCACTACACACTAACTACACACTCACTACACACTCACTACACAATCACTACACACTAACTAGACACTAACTATACACTCACTACACACTCACTATACACTAACTACACACTAACTACACACTCACTACACACTCACTACACACTCACTACACACTAACTACACACTAACTACACACTCACTACACACTCACTACACACTCACTACACACTCACTACACACTAACTACACACTCACTACACACTCACTACACGCTAACTACACTATCACTACACACTAACTACACACTCACTACACGCTAACTACACACTCACTACACACTAACTACACACTAACTACACACTCACTACAATCACTACAAACTGACTACACACTCACTACACACTAACTACACACTAACTACACACTAACTACACACTCACTACACACTCACTACACACTCACTACACACTCACTACACGCTAACTACACTGTCACTACACACTAACTACACACTCACTACACGCTAACTACACACTCACTACACGCTAACTACACACTCACTACACACTCACTACACACTCACTACACACTCACTACACACTAAGTACACACTCACTACACACTAACTACACACTCACTACACACTCACTACACACTAACTACACACTAACTACACACTCACTACACACTCACTACACACTCACTACACACTAACTACACACTAACTACACACTAACTACACACTCACTACACACTAACTACACACTCACTACACACTCACTACACACTAACTACACACTCACTACACACTAACTACACACTAACTACACACTAACTACACACTCACTACACACTCACTACACACTCACTATACACTCACTACACACTAACTACACACTCACTACACACTCACTACACACTAACTACACACTCACTACACACTAACTACACACTAATTACACACTCACTACACACTCACTACACACAAACTACACACTCACTACACACTAACTACACACTCACTACACACTCACTACACGCTAACTACACTATCACTACACACTAACTACACACTCACTACACGCTAACTACACACTCACTACACACTAACTACACACTAACTACACACTCACTACAATCACTACACACTAACTACACACTAACTACACACTCACTACACACTCACTACACACTCACTACACACTAACTACACACTAACTACACACTCACTACACACTAACTACACACTAACTACACACTAACTACACACTAACTATACACTCACTACACACTCACTACACACTCACTATACACTAACTACACACTAACTACACACTCACTACACACTCACTACACACTAACTACACACTCACTACACACTCACTACACACTCACTACACACTCACTACACACTCACTACACACTAACTACACACTAACTACACACTAACTACACACTCACTACACACTAACTACACACTCACTACACACTCACTACACACTAACTACACACTCACTACACACTAACTACACACTAACTACACACTAACTACACACTCACTACACACTCACTACACACTCACTATACACTCACTACACACTAACTACACACTCACTACACACTCACTACACACTAACTACACACTCACTACACACTAACTACACACTAATTACACACTCACTACACACTCACTACACACAAACTACACACTCACTACACACTAACTACACACTCACTACACACTCACTACACGCTAACTACACTATCACTACACACTAACTACACACTCACTACACGCTAACTACACACTCACTACACACTAACTACACACTAACTACACACTCACTACAATCACTACACACTAACTACACACTCACTACACACTCACTACAAACTAACTACACACTAACTACACACTCACTACACACTCACTACACACTAACTACACACTCACTACACACTAACTACACACTCACTACACACTAACTACACACTAACTACACACTCACTACACACTCACTACACGCTAACTACACTATCACTACACACTACCTACACACTCACTACACGCTAACTACACACTCACTACACACTAACTACACACTAACTACACACTCACTACAATATCTACACACTAACTACACACTCACTACACACTCACTACACACTAACTACACACTCACTACACACTCACTACACGCTAACTACACTATCACTACACACTCACTACACACTAACTACACACTAACTACACACTCACTACAATATCTACACACTAACTACACACTCACTACACTCACTACACACTAACTACACGCTCACTACACACTCACTACACACTAACTACACACTAACTACACACTCACTACACACTAACTACACACTCATTACACACTCACTACACACTCTACACACTAACTATACACTCACTACACACTAACTACACACTCACTACACACTAACTACACACTAACTACACACTAACTACACACTAACTATACACTCACTACACACTCACTACACACTCACTATACACTAACTACACACTAACTACACACTCACTACACACTCACTACACACTAACTACACACTCACTACACACTAACTACACACTAACTACACACTCACTACACACTCACTACACACTCACTACACACTCACTACACACTCACTACACACTAACTACACACTCACTACACACTCACTACACACTAACTACACACTCACTACACACTCACTACACACTAACTACACACTCACTACACACTCACTACACACTAACTACACACTAACTACACACTAACTATACACTCACTACACACTCACTACACGCTAACTACACTATCACTACACACTAACTACACACTCACTACACGCTAACTACACACTCACTACACACTAACTACACACTAACTAAACACTCACTACACACTAACTACAAACTGACTACACACTCACTACACACTCACTACACACTGACTACACACTAACTACACACTAACTACACACTCACTACACACTAACTACACACTAACTACACACTCACTACACACTCACTACACGCTAACTACACTATCACTACACACTACCTACACACTCACTACACGCTAACTACACACTCACTACACACTCACTACACACTCACTACACACTCACTACACACTAAGTACACACTCACTACACACTAACTACACACTCACTACACACTCACTACACACTAACTACACACTAACTACACACTCACTACACACTCGCTACACACTAACTACACACTAACTACACACTAACTACACACTCACTACACAATAACTACACACTAACTACACACTAACTACACACTAACTATACACTCACTACACACTCACTACACACTCACTATACACTAACTACACACTAACTACACACTCACTACACACTCACTACACACTAACTACACACTCACTACACACTAACTACACACTCACTACACACTCACTACACACTCACTACACACTCACTACACACTAACTACACACTCACTACACACTCACTACACACTAACTACACACTCACTACACACTAACTACACAATCACTACACACTAACTAGACACTAACTACACACTCACTACACACTCACTACACACTAACTACACACTCACTACACACTCACTACACGCTAACTACACTATCACTACACACTAACTACACACTCACTACACGCTAACTACACACTCACTACACACTAACTACACACTAACTACACACTCACTACAATCACTACAAACTGACTACACACTCACTACACACTAACTACACACTAACTACACACTAACTACACACTCACTACACACTCACTACACGCTAACTACACTGTCACTACACACTAACTACACACTCACTACACGCTAACTACACACTCACTACACGCTAACTACACACTCACTACACACTCACTACACACTCACTACACACTCACTACACACTAAGTACACACTCACTACACACTAACTACACACTCACTACACACTCACTACACACTAACTACACACTAACTACACACTCACTACACACTCGCTACACACTAACTACACACTAACTACACACTAACTACACACTCACTACACAATAACTACACACTAACTACACACTAACTACACACTAACTATACACTCACTACACACTCACTACACACTCACTATACACTAACTACACACTAACTACACACTCACTACACACTCACTACACACGAACTACACACTCACTACACACTAACTACACACTCACTACACACTCACTACACACTCACTACACACTAACTACACACTCACTACACACTCACTACACACTAACTACACACTCACTACACACTAACTACACACTAACTACACACTAACTAGACACTAACTATACACTCACTACACACTCACTATACACTAACTACACACTAACTACACACTCACTACACACTCACTACACACTCACTACACACTAACTACACACTAACTACACACTCACTACACACTCACTACACACTCACTACACACTCACTACACACTAACTACACACTCACTACACACTCACTACACGCTAACTACACTATCACTACACACTAACTACACACTCACTACACGCTAACTACACACTCACTACACACTAACTACACACTAACTACACACTCACTACAATCACTACACACTAACTACACACTCACTACACACTAACTACACACTAACTACACACTAACTACACACTCACTACACACTCACTACACACTCACTACACACTCACTACACGCTAACTACACTGTCACTACACACTAACTACACACTCACTACACGCTAACTACACACTCACTACACACTAACTACACACTAACTAAACACTCACTACACACTAACTACAAACTGACTACACACTCACTACACACTCACTACACACTGACTACACATTAACTACACACTAACTACACACTCACTACACACTCACTAAACACTAACTACACACTAACTACACACTCACTACACACTCACTACACACTAACTACACACTCACTACACTCACTACACACTCACTACACACTCACTACACACTCACTACACACTAACTACACACTAACTACACACTCACTAAACACACTAACTACACACTCACTACACACTCACTACACACTCACTACACGCTAACTACACTATCACTACACACTAACTACACACTCACTACACGCTAACTACACACTCACTACACACTAACTACACACTAACTAAACACTCACTACACACTAACTACAAACTGACTACACACTCACTACACACTCACTACACACTGACTACGCACTAACTACACACTAACTACACACTCACTACACACTCACTAAACACTAACTACACACTCACTACACACTCACTACACACTCACTACACACTCACTACACACTCACTACACGCTAACTACAATATCACTACACACTAACTACACACTCACTACACTCACTACACACTCACTACACACTCACTACACACTAACTACACACTCACTACACACTCACTACACACTCACTACACGCTCACTACACACTTACTACACACTAACTACACACTCACTACACGCTAACTACACACTCACTACACGCTAACTACACACTAACTACACACTCACTACACACTAACTACACACTCACTAAACACTAACTACACACTCACTACACACTCACTACACACTCACTACACACTAACTACACACTCACTACACACTCACTACACACTAAGTACACACTCACTACACACTCACTACACACTAACTACACACTAACTAAACACTCACTACACACTAACTACAAACTGACTACACACTCACTACACACTCACTACACACTGACTACACATTAACTACACACTAACTACACACTCACTACACACTCACTAAACACTAACTACACACTAACTACACACTCACTACACACTCACTACACACTAACTACACACTCACTACACTCACTACACACTCACTACACACTCACTACACACTCACTACACACTAACTACACACTAACTACACACTCACTAAACACACTAACTACACACTCACTACACACTCACTACACACTCACTACACGCTAACTACACTATCACTACACACTAACTACACACTCACTACACGCTAACTACACACTCACTACACACTAACTACACACTAACTAAACACTCACTACACACTAACTACAAACTGACTACACACTCACTACACACTCACTACACACTGACTACGCACTAACTACACACTAACTACACACTCACTACACACTCACTAAACACTAACTACACACTCACTACACACTCACTACACACTCACTACACACTCACTACACGCTAACTACACTATCACTACACACTAACTACACACTCACTACACTCACTACACACTCACTACACACTCACTACACACTAACTACACACTCACTACACACTCACTACACACTCACTACACGCTCACTACACACTTACTACACACTAACTACACACTCACTACACGCTAACTACACACTCACTACACGCTAACTACACACTAACTACACACTCACTACACACTAACTACACACTCACTAAACACTAACTACACACTCACTACACACTCACTACACACTCACTACACACTAACTACACACTCACTACACACTCACTACACACTAAGTACACACTCACTACACACTAACTACACACTCACTACACACTCACTACACATTCACTACACACTCACTACACACTCACTACACGCTCACTACACACTCACTACACGCTAACTACACGCTAACTACACACTCACTACACACTCACTACACTCACTACACACTAACTACACACTAACTACACACTCACTACACACTCACTACACACTCACTACACACTCACTACACACTAACTACACACTCACTACACACTCACTACACACTCACTACACACTAACTACACACTAACTACACACTCTCTTCACACTCACTACACACTCACTACACTCACTACACACTAACTACACACTAACTACACACTCACTACACACTCACTACACACTCACTACACACTCACTACACACTAACTACACACTAACTACACACTCTCTTCACACTCACTACACACTCACCACACACTCACTACACACTCACTACACGCTAACTACACTATCACTACACACTAACTACACACTAACTACACACTCACTACACACTGACTACACACTAACTACACACTAACTACACACTCACTACACACTCATTACACACTCAATACACACTAACTACACACTAACTACACACTCACTACACTCACTACACACTAACTACACACTCACTACACACTCACTACACACTAACTACACACTCACTACACACTCACTACACACTCACTACACACTAACTACACACTAACTACACACTCACTACACACTCACTACACACTAACTACACACTCACTACACACTAACTACACACTCACTACACACTAACTACACACTCTCTACACACTCACTACACACTCACTACACACTAACTACACACTCACTCCACACTCACTACACACTCACTACACACTCACTACACGCTAACTACACTATCACTACACACTAACTACACACTCACTACACGCTAACTACACACTCACTACACACTAACTACACACTAACTAAACACTAACTACAAACTGACTACACACTCACTACACACTCACTACACACTGACTACACACTAACTACACACTAACTACACACTCACTACACACTCACTAAACACTAACTACACACTAACTACACACTCACTACACACTCACTACACACTCTCTACACACTCACTACACACTCACTACACACTCACTACACACTAACTACACACTCACTACACACTCACTACACGCTAACTACACTATCACTACACGCTAACTACACACTTACTACACACTAACTACACACTAACTAAACACTCACTACACACTAACTACAAACTGACTACACACTCACTACACACTCACTACACACTGACTACACACTAACTACACACTAACTACACACTCACTACACACTCACTACACACTCACTACACGCTTACTACACGCTAACTACACTCTCACTACACACTAAGTACACATTCACTACACACTCACTACACACTCACTACACACTCACTACACACTCACTACACACTCACTACACGCTCACTACACACTCACTACACGCTAACTACACGCTAACTACACACTCACTACACACTCACTACACTCACTACACACTAACTACACACTAACTACACACTAACTACACACTCACTACACACTAACTACACACTCACTACACACTCACTACACACTAACTACACACTAACTACACACTCTCTTCACACTCACTACACACTCACTACACACTCACTACACACTAACTACACACTCACTCCACACTCACCACACACTCACTACACACTCACTACACGCTAACTACACTATCACTACACACTAACTACACACTAACTACACACTCACTACACACTGACTACACACTAACTACACACTCACTACACACTAACTACACAATCACTACACACTCATTACACACTCACTACACACTCAATACACACTAACTACACACTAACTACACACTCACTACACTCACTACACACTAACTACACACTCACTACACACTAACTACACACTCACTACACACTAACTACACACTCACTACACACTAACTACACACTAACTACACACTAACTACACACTGACTACACACTCACTACACACTCACTACACACTCACTACACACTAACTACACACTCACTACACACTCACTACACACTCACTACACACTAACTACACACTGACTACACACTCACTACACACTCACTACACACTCACTACACACTGACTACACACTCACTACACACTAACTACACACTCACTACACACTAACTACACACTCACTACACACTCACTACACACTAACTACACACTCACTACACACTCACTACACACTCACTACACACTCACTACACACTAACTACACACTCACTACACACTCACTACACACTCACTACACGCTAACTACACGCTAACTACACTCTCACTACACACTAAGTACACACTCACTACACACTCACTACACACTCACTACACACTAACTACACATTCACTACACACTCACTACACACTCACTACACACTCACTACACGCTCACTACACACTCACTACACGCTAACTACACGCTAACTACACACTCACTACACACTCACTACACTCACTACACACTAACTACACACTAACTACACACTAACTACACACTCACTACACACTAACTACATACTCACTACACACTCACTACACACTAACTACACACTAACTACACACTCTCTTCACACTCACTACATACTCACTACACACTCACTACACACTAACTACACACTCACTCCACACTCACTACACACTCACTACACGCTAACTACACTATCACTACACACTAACTACACACTAACTACACACTCACTACACACTGACTACACACTAACTACACACTCACTACACACTAACTACACACTCACTACACACTAACTACACACTTACTACACACTAACTACACACTCACTACACACTCACTACACGCTAACTACACTATCACTACACACTAACTACACACTAACTACACACTCACTACACACTGACTACACACTAACTACACACTCACTACACACTAACTACACACTGACTACACACTAACTACACACTCACTACACACTAACTACACACTCACTACACACTAACTACACACTTACTACACACTAACTACATACTCACTACACACTCACTACACACTAACTACACACTAACTACACACTCTCTTCACACTCACTACATACTCACTACACACTCACTACACACTAACTACACACTCACTCCACACTCACTACACACTCACTACACGCTAACTACACTATCACTACACACTAACTACACACTAACTACACACTCACTACACACTGACTACACACTAACTACACACTCACTACACACTAACTACACACTCACTACACACTAACTACACACTTACTACACACTAACTACACACTCACTACACACTCACTACACACTAACTACACACTAACTACACACTCTCTTCACACTCACTACACACTCACTACACACTCACTACACACTCACTACACACTAACTACACACTCTCTTCACACTCACTACACACTCACTACACACTCACTACACACTAACTACACACTCTCTTCACACTCACTACACACTCACCACACACTCACTACACACTCACTACACGCTAACTACACTATCACTACACACTAACTACACACTCACTACACACTCAATACACACTAACTACACACTAACTACACACTCACTACACTCACTACACACTAACTACACACTCACTACACACTAACTACACACTCACTACACACTAACTACACACTCACTACACACTAACTACACACTAACTACACACTGACTACACACTCACTACACACTCACTACACACTCACTACACACTAACTACACACTCTCTTCACACTCACTACACACTCACTACACACTCACTACACACTAACTACACACTCACTCCACACTCACCACACACTCACTACACACTCACTACACGCTAACTACACTATCACTACACACTAACTACACACTAACTACACACTCACTACACACTGACTACACACTAACTACACACTCACTACACACTAACTACACACTCACTACACACTCATTACACACTCACTACACACTCAATACACACTAACCACACACTAACTACACACTCACTACACTCACTACACACTAACTACACACTCACTACACACTAACTACACACTCACTACACACTAACTACACACTCACTACACACTAACTACACACTAACTACACACTGACTACACACTCACTACACACTCACTACACACTCACTACACACTCACTACACACTCACTACACACTCACTACACACTCACTACACACTAACTACACACTCACTACACACTCACTACACACTCACTACACACTAACTACACACTCACTACACACTAACTACACACTAACTACACACTCACTACACACTCACTACACACTCACTACACGCTAACTACACGCTAACTACACTCTCACTACACACTAAGTACACACTCACTACACACTAACTACACACTCACTACACACTCACTACACATTCACTACACACTCACTACACGCTCACTACACACTCACTACACACTCACTACACACTGACTACACACTCACTACACACTAACTACACACTCACTACACACTCACTACACACTAACTACACACTCACTACACACTCACTACACACTCACTACACACTCACTACACACTAACTACACACTCACTACACACTCACTAAACACTAACTACACACTAACTACACACTCACTACACACTAACTACACACTAACTACACACTAACTACACACTCACTACACACTCACTACACACTCACTACACACTAACTACACACTCACTACACACTAACTACACACTCACTACACACTCACTACACACTCACTACACGCTAACTACACGCTAACTACACTCTCACTACACTCACTACACACTAACTACACACTAACTACACACTCACTACACACTCACTACACATTCACTACACACTCACTACACACTAACTACACACTCACTACACACTCACTACACACTAACTACACACTAACTACACACTCTCTTCACACTCACTACACACTCACTACACACTCACTACACACTAACTACACACTGACTACACACTCACTACACACTCACTACACACTCACTACACACTCACTACACACTAACTACACACTCACTACACACTCACTACACACTCACTACACACTAACTACACACTGACTACACACTCACTACACACTCACTACACACTCACTACACACTGACTACACACTCACTACACACTAACTACACACTCACTACACACTCACTACACACTCACTACACACTCACTACACACTCACTACACACTAAGTACACACTCACTACACACTCACTAAACACTAACTACACACTAACTACACACTCACTACACACTCACTACACACTAACTACACACTCACTACACACTCACTACACACTCACTACACACTAACTACACACTCACTACACACTAACTACACACTCACTACACACTCACTACACACTCACTACACTCACTACACACTAACTACACACTCACTACACACTAACTACACACTCACTACACACTAACTACACACTCACTACACACTAACTACACACTAACTACACACTAACTACACACTGACTACACACTCACTACACACTCACTACACACTAACTACACACTCTCTTCACACTCACTACACACTCACTACACACTCACTACACACTAACTACACACTCACTCCACACTCACCACACACTCACTACACACTCACTACACGCTAACTACACTATCACTACACACTAACTACACACTAACTACACACTCACTACACACTGACTACACACTAACTACACACTCACTACACACTAACTACACACTCACTACACACTAACTACACACTCACTACCAACTCACTACACACTAACTACACACTCACTACACACTCACTACACACTCACTACACACTAACTACACACTCACTACACACTCACTAAACACTAACTACACACTAACTACACACTCACTACACACTCACTACACACTCACTACACACTCACTACACACTAACTACACACTCACTACACACTCACTACACACTCACTACACACTCACTACACACTAACTACACACTAACTACACACTCACTACACACTCACTACACACTCACTACACGCTAACTACACGCTAACTACACTCTCACTACACACTAAGTACACACTCACTACACACTAACTACACACTCACTACACACTCACTACACATTCACTACACACTCACTACACACTCACTACACACTCACTACACACTCACTACACACCCACTACACGCTAACTACACGCTAACTACACACTCACTACACACTCACTACACTCACTACACACTAACTACACACTAACTACACACTAACTACACACTCACTACACACTAACTACACACTCACTACACACTCACTACACACTAACTACACACTAACTACACACTCTCTTCACACTCACTACACACTCACTACACACTCACTACACACTAACTACACACTCACTCCACACTCACCACACACTCACTACACACTCACTACACGCTAACTACACTATCACTACACACTAACTACACACTAACTACACACTCACTACACACTAACTACACACTCACTACACACTAACTACACACTAACTACACACTGACTACACACTCACTACACACTCACTACACACTCACTACACACTCACTACACACTAACTACACACTCACTACACACTCACTACACACTCACTACACACTAACTACACACTGACTACACACTCACTACACACTCACTACACACTCACTACACACTGACTACACACTCACTACACACTAACTACACACTCACTACACACTAACTACACACTCACTACACACTCACTACACACTCACTACACACTCACTACACACTAACTACACACTCACTACACACTCACTAAACACTAACTACACACTAACTACACACTCACTACACACTCACTACACACTAACTACACACTCACTACACACTCACTACACACTCACTACACACTCACTACACACTAACTACACACTCACTACACACTAACTACACACTCACTACACACTCACTACACACTCACTACACACTAACTACACACTCACTACACACTCACTACACACTCACTACACACTGACTACACACTCACTACACACTAACTACACACTCACTACACACTAACTACACACTCACTACACACTCACTACACACTCACTACACACTGACTACACACTCACTACACACTAACTACACACTCACTACACACTAACTACACACTCACTACACACTCACTACACACTCACTACACACTCACTACACACTGACTACACACTCACTACACACTAACTACACACTCACTACACACTAACTACACACTCACTACACACTCACTAAACACTAACTACACACTAACTACACACTCACTACACACTCACTACACACTCACTACACACTAACTACACACTAACTACACACTCACTACACACTCACTACACACTCACTACACACTAACTACACACTCACTACACACTCACTACACACTAACTACACACTCACTACACACTCACTACACACTCACTACACACTCACTACACACTAACTACACACTCACTACACACTAACTACACACTCACTACACACTCACTACACACTAACTACACACTCACTACACACTAACTACACACTCACTACACACTCACTACACACTCACTACACACTCACTACACACTAACTACACACTCACTACACACTAACTACACACTCACTACACACTCACTACACACTCACTACACACTAACTACACACTCACTACACACTCACTACACACTCACTACACACTAACTACACACTAACTACACACTCACTACACACTCACTACACACTCACTACACACTAACTACACACTCACTACACACTCACTACACACTAACTACACACTCACTACACACTCACTACACACTGACTACACACTCACTACACACTAACTACACACTCACTACACACTAACTACACACTCACTACACACTCACTACACACTGACTACACACTCACTACACACTAACTACACACTCACTACACACTAACTACACACTCACTACACACTCACTAAACACTAACTACACACTCACTACACACTCACTACACACTCACTACACACTCACTACACACTAACTACACACTAACTACACACTCACTACACACTCACTACACACTCACTACACACTAACTACACACTCACTACACACTCACTACACACTAACTACACACTCACTACACACTCACTACACACTCACTACACACTCACTACACACTAACTACACACTCACTACACACTAACTACACACTCACTACACACTAACTACACACTAACTACACACTCACTACACACTCACTACACACTCACTACACACTCTCACTGTCTCCCTCTGTTTACTTTTTCACGGGTGAACTAAACAAAATGACGCCTCCCACTATGGACACTTCTGATTGGACATGGGCTCGTCTTCTCAACCAATGAAAGAAAGGTATACTGCAGCGGTACTCAATAGGCGGCCTCCGGGCCGCCTCCGGGCCGCATCCGGCCCGCCGGCCACCTATTTGTGGCCCCCGAACTGTTATTCCTTCAGTACGTGTTTTGGTTGAGTCAACACGTGTATATCGGGACTTGTCTCCATGCCAACCATACATACACAGCCTTCTACTGGGTGGAGCTGCGAGCGCATTTTTAAGTTTCACTTTCGTTTTTGAGGGCGTCCTCATATTGCCACTTTGCCAGAGAAGGAGCCACAGAGGAAAAAACAAAAAAAAGATTGCATGAAAATGGCGTGTTCCAAGTTCTCTGCCAAAAGAAAGGTGGACAGTGAAAATTGCCAATTCAAAGAAGAATGGACTGAAAAATGTGCATTCATTCTCCCTCCAACCAGCACAAGACCCATGTGCTTAATATGCCAGGAGACTATTGCTGTGATGAAGATTTCCAATTTGAAACGGCATTATGAGGCAAAGCACACAAATTTTGAAGAAACATATCCTCAAAATTCAGAGGTAAGAACAACAAAAATAAATGCGCTAAAATCATCATATCAAGCTGCAAGCAGGATTCTTGTCACATCTATGACACAACAACAAAAAGCAACAGAAGCCTCATTTAGAGTGGCTTGGATTTTGGGCAAACACAAGAAGCCATTCTCAGATGCAGAAATATTAAGAGAATGCATGACTGAAGTGATGGACACAATGTTTGAAGGCAAACAAAAAGAAGAAATTAAAGCTAAAATTAAGCAAGTCCCCCTCTCAGATTCCACAGCAAGCAGACGTACTGAAGTACTGGCAGGTGATCTAGTTAAGCAGCTGTGTGATGGAATAAAAAATGCAGAGTGCATTTCCCTAGCTGTGGATGAATCCACTGATACCACTGATAATGCACAGTCGATGGTCTTTGTGAGATATTCTGACGAGTCAAGAAGGGAGTTTGTTGAAGATGTGTTGGGCATGGTAAACCTCTGTGGACAGACAAGAGGTGAAGACATTTACAAGGCAATACTGCAAATGCTGAATGAAAAAGAAATTGACGTGAAGAAAGTTGTGTCAGTTGCTACTGATGGAGCTCCATCTATGATGGGCAGAGAGAAAGGACTGGTTCACCTGATATCTTCTCACTGCATCATTCACCAGTCCGTCCTTTGTGCAAGTCTTGGGGAAATCTACTCTGAAATCATGGTGACAATGATGAAACTCATAAACTTCTTGAGAGCATCATCTGCACTGCAGCATCGTTTGCTGCGCTCGTTCCTGACAGAGGTCAATGCTGCCTTTGATGATTTGCTCCTGCACAACAACGTCAGATGGCTGAGCAAAGGCAAGGTCCTGGAGCGTTTTGGGGCCATCAGGAATGAACTACAAGTGTTTATGGCAGAGCAAAAGAGTGCTAAAGCAAAACTGTTCACAGACTTCCTGCAAAATCCAGAAAAGATGGAAGCTGTGGCATTTTTGACTGACATAACATCTCACCTGAAGAACCTAAATCTGAAGCTCCAAGGGAAGAACAACACAGTGTGTGACCTGATCTCAGCAGTGCGGGCTTTCCAAAGCAAACTGGAAGTCTTCAAGAGTGACCTACAGGTAGGCTGTTTAACATTTTCTACCACACACATTATCTGGGTTTTACTTCTTTTCTTTTGTTTAAACTTCATGCCCTTTTTTTAATTGATTGTACCTTTTTCATTTTTACCTATAGGAGGAATTGCTTCATTTCCCCAAACTGTTGGAACAGACCAAAGACAAAGCAGCTCATCAGCAACATGTTCAATTTGTGGAGAAGCTGATTGAAAACTTCAAGACACGCTTTGATGACTTCATATTGGGAAAACAAGTCCTTCTTTGCATTGACAATCCATTTTTGGTCAGAAATCTGAGAGAGTTCACTTCAGAAGCACAACAAATCTTTCAATGGGCCACAGCTGCTTCACTGCAAAGTGAGCTAATTGACCTGCAGGAAAACATTGCACTGAAAGAGACTCAGTGTGACGTTATCACCTTCTGGACGAAGATGGTAACTGCAGCTAGTTTCCCTCTGCTGCAGAAGATGGCACTTCACATTCTGACGATGTTCGCATCAACCTACTGCTGCGAATGTGCGTTCTCAACAATGAATGTGGTGAAGAACCAGTACCGCAGTGCACTTACCAATGAACCTGGCCATCACACCATTTGAGCCAAAGTTCCAAAAACTGGCAAAAGACACAAGATGCCAATTCTCCCATTAAGCAGTGTTTCATACTGACAGGAAGGATGTAAAATAGTTTTTCGTTACACTTTGACTCCTTTTTTTTGGTCCCATGACAGGTGTCATTTCTTGTTTTATTCAAATGTTTATTTTAATTTAGTCAAAATGGAAATTATATTTTATTTAACTGCAGTTGTTATTGTTTTGAATAAAAAGGACATCTTTTGAATATTTCAGTACAGTACCGACCTCAATAAATGGACCTTTGAACTGAACTTTGAACTGAAAAATATCTTTGTGGCCCTTGAAGATTTGTATTTGAGTACCCCTGGTATACTGGCTCATTGAGTGTTGTTGTTTTTTGCTGCTCAGTTACTTTCACTTTCACTCCTGACCGGTCTTCTGCACCTGACGCACTGAAACGTCGTGGAAAACACGGACACAGTTTTCCTCATATCTAGAGCTTGTAGTTTTATATCTGCACTTTGGACACGGATTGAAACAGTGGACCAGAGGACGCTGTGCTGTGACGCTACTGCCTTTTCAATCGGTCACGTGATCATGACATAGCGGTGCGCCCGCCGGCCTCAGAGGGTTAACGGAGGAAACACGTGATTAATGTGAAAGCAACAACCCCCCGAGCCCCCCCCCCCCTGCTTCCTGCTCTGGGTGAGTCAGAGGAGAAACCGTCACTTTGTGCTTGTCAGACATGAGAGACGGACTGAGAGGGACGAAGAGCAGCTTCTTCTCTCCACAACTTTCCTCACACATGTGAAGTGAAGAGAGTTCAGGTGAGATCCAACACACACACACACACACACACACACACACACACACACACACACACACACACACACACACGATTCAATCATCTCATAATTTACGCGTGTGCGTGTGCGTGTGTGTGTGTGTGTGTGTGTGTGTGTGTGTGTGTGTGTGTGTGTGTGTGTGTGTGTGTGTGTGTGTGTGTGTGTGGACCAGGTTGGTGTGTTTCTCTCTGACTCAACATGAGTGACGTGGATGAAGAAGACACACCAGAGTGTGTGGACAGGTAAGAGACGTCACACACTCCTGCAGACACTCAAAGAGCAAACAGAAGAATCCACACTCAATGTAAACTCCATAGAAATATGAACAGTGTTCAAAGTGGCTCTGCTGTATTGACTCGTCTCAAGGCTCAGTGGTTTCAATGATCCAAAGTGAGCTGAAGTGATTCCAACAGGCAGCAGAAAAACAGCTGCAGTAAAGAAGACGAGGTGCAGAGACATTCCACCGTCACCATGATCAGTCCCAACGTGATCATGAAAGACACGAGGACAAGCACTGGACAGAACCAACACTAGAACATCATGTGTTGTCTTTCAGAGTTTAGAACTCCTCTTCACCTGATCCCAGGTCAGAGCAGTGTCACCTTCCCAACAGGGCTTTAAAGGAACTGGAAGTCTCCAGATGACCCTGAAGTCAAAACATCCCACATCACTAACTTACACTTTGCTCCACAAATATGAGTCCAGAGACACACTTCTTCTCATTTTGTCCTGAATATGAGCACAATAAATAGAAAGTAAACTCTCCAGATGGAGGTGAAGTTCAGGCTTCAGCTTTCATTCAGTGGCTTCAAGTCAAACATCACATAACAATGTGAGCAACTAAAGTCTTTTTAAACACAATCCCTTCATGTCAGGGGCTCAAAAGTCACTGAAGCAATGAAATAAGAGAAAATCCAACATTCATCTCTCACACTTGTTGAAAAGCCTTTTGCAGGCAATGACGGTGTGAAAGTGTGAAGTCATGACGTCACCAGGCGCTCGCTGGGTTTCCTCTATTTGAATGCTCTTCAGGCTTCACTGCAGCTCCTTTCACTGGATGTTGCTTTGTGGGCCTTTCTAACCCACGTTTCATGTGGAACAGGTGAAATTCAGGCTCTGTTGGATTGAGATCTGGTGACTGACTGGGCCTTTCAGGAACATTCCTCTTCTTTATTCTAGATGAAACTCCTGGCTTGATGTGGCTGCTTGTCCTCCTCACATTAGAAGAGAGTAAGGGGACGGTGTTTTGTGACGGATGGGGGCAGTGTGAGGTGACGGGTTGGGAAGAAATTAGAAAGTGACGGATCATCGCTGGTTGAAATGTTTGACATGTGAACTGTTGACGTGTTTGAAGTAATAAAGAGAATCCACTTGACTCCTCTTCACTGTGTGTGTGTGTGTGTGTGTGTGTGTGTGTGTGTGTGTGTGTGTGTGTGTGTGTGTGTGTAGAGGTCAGAAGCTCAGACACACAGCAGGGTCTTCAGTATCCAGCAGGTTGTCTATGAAGAGTGACGGGTCCAAACTTGAACCACCAGACTTCAGTGGTGAACTTGGACCTTCAGACACAAAGTAAGAAACTCTTTGTTTCCTTTCATTTATTACAGAAAGTTTCCTCATCGGAGTCTAAATCTGCAGTTTTTTTCCTGTTAAAATAGTTTTTCTTTCTACTGTTGCTTTTACTTGCTCTGGTGGAACAGTTGAGATTTTCTCTGCAAAAGTACCTTGAGATTATTTTGGTTTTATATGAATTAAATCAAATCAAGTTGAAAAGACTCAAATGAAATTGAATTGATACAAGCGGCTGAAATGAGCTTCCTTTGTAGGGTGGCTGGGCGTCACCCTTAGAGATAGGGTGAGGAGCTCAGTCACTCTTAGAGATGGGGTGAGGAGCTCAGTCATCCTTAGAGATAGGGTGAGGAGCTCAGTCAACCTTAGAGATAGGGTGAGGAGCTCAGTCACCCTTAGAGATAGGGGGAGGAGCTCAGTCACCCTTAGAGATAGGGGGAGGAGCTCAGTCACCCTTAGAGATGGGGTGAGGAGCTCAGTCACCCTTAGAGAGAGGGTGAGGAGCTCAGTCACCCTTAGAGATAGGGGGAGGAGCTCAGTCACCCTTAGAGATAGGGTGAGGAGCTCAGTCACCCTTAGAGATGGGGTGAGGAGCTCAGTCACCCTTAGAGATAGGGTGAGGAGCTCAGTCACCCTTAGAGATAGGGGGAGGAGCTCAGTCACCCTTAGAGATAGGGGGAGGAGCTCAGTCACCCTTAGAGATAGGGTGAGGAGCTCAGTCACCCTTAGAGATAGGGGGAGGAGCTCAGTCACCCTTAGAGATAGGGTGAGGAGCTCAGTCACCCTTAGAGATGGGGTAAGGAGCTCAGTCACTCTTAGAGATAGGGTGAGGAGCTCAGTCACCCTTAGAGATAGGGTGAGGAGCTCAGTCACTCTTAGAGATAGGGTGAGGAGCTCAGTCACCCTTAGAGATGGGGTGAGGAGCTCAGTCACTCTTAGAGATAGGGTGAGGAGCTCAGTCACCCTTAGAGATGGGGTGAGGAGCTCAGTCACTCTTAGAGATAGGGTGAGGAGCTCAGTCACCCTTAGAGATGGGGTGAGGAGCTCAGTCACTCTTAGAGATAGGGTGAGGAGCTCAGTCACCCTTAGAGATGGGGTGAGGAGCTCAGTCACTCTTAGAGATAGGGTGAGGAGCTCAGTCACCCTTAGAGATAGGGTGAGGAGCTCAGTCACCCTTAGAGATAGGGTGAGGAGCTCAGTCACCCTTAGAGATGGGGTGAGGAGCTCAGTCACCCTTAGAGATGGGGTGAGGAGCTCAGTCACCCTTAGAGATAGGGTGAGGAGCTCAGTCACCCTTAGAGATAGGGGGAGGAGCTCAGTCACCCTTAGAGATAGGGGGAGGAGCTCAGTCACCCTTAGAGATAGGGTGAGGAGCTCAGTCACTCTTAGAGATAGGGTGAGGAGCTCAGTCACCCTTAGAGATGGGGTGAGGAGCTCAGTCACCCTTAGAGATAGGGTGAGGAGCTCAGTCACCCTTAGAGATAGGGGGAGGAGCTCAGTCACCCTTAGAGATAAGGTGAGGAGCTCAGTCACTCTTAGAGATAGGGTGAGGAGCTCAGTCACCCTTAGATATAGGGTGAGGAGCTCAGTCACCCTTAGAGATAGGGTGAGGAGCTCAGTCACCCTTAGAGATAGGGTGAGGAGCTCAGTCACCCTTAGAGATAGGGTGAGGAGCTCAGTCACCCTTAGAGATAGGGTGAGGAGCTCAGTCACCCTTAGAGATAAGGTGAGGAGCTCAGTCACTCTTAGAGATAGGGTGAGGAGCTCAGTCACCCTTAGAGATAGGGTGAGGAGCTCAGTCACCCTTAGAGATAGGGTGAGGAGCTCAGTCACCCTTAGAGATAGGGTGAGGAGCTCAGTCACCCTTAGAGATAGGGTGAGGAGCTCAGTCACCCTTAGAGATAGGGGGAGGAGCTCAGTCACCCTTAGAGATAGGGGGAGGAGCTCAGTCACCCTTAGAGATAGGGGGAGGAGCTCAGTCACCCTTAGAGATAGGGTGAGGAGCTCAGTCGCCCTTAGAGATAGGGGGAGGAGCTCAGTCGCCCTTAGAGATAGGGGGAGGAGCTCAGTCGCCCTTAGAGATAGGGGGAGGAGCTCAGTCACCCTTAGAGATAGGGTGAGGAGCTCAGTCACCCTTAGAGATAGGGGGAGGAGCTCAGTCACCCTTAGAGATAGGGTGAGGAGCTCAGTCACCCTTAGAGATAGGGGGAGGAGCTCAGTCACCCTTAGAGATAGGGTGAGGAGCTCAGTCACCCTTAGAGATAGGGTGAGGAGCTCAGTCACCCTTAGAGATAGGGTGAGGAGCTCAGTCACCCTTAGAGATAGGGTGAGGAGCTCAGTCACCCTTAGAGATAGGGTGAGGAGCTCAGTCACCCTTAGAGATAGGGTGAGGAGCTCAGTCACCCTTAGAGATAGGGTGAGGAGCTCAGTCACCCTTAGAGATAGGGTGAGGAGCTCAGTCACCCTTAGAGATAGGGTGAGGAGCTCAGTCACCCTTAGAGATAGGGTGAGGAGCTCAGTCACCCTTAGAGATAGGGTGAGGAGCTCAGTCACCCTTAGAGATAGGGTGAGGAGC
>NC_137671.1:20059769-20074769 GCF_963422515.1 Blennius ocellaris | reverse complement strand
GCTTCATTGAGGGAAACCAGACTGGAACTGTTCAGACACATTATTGTGGGAAAAGTCAGTCCAGTTCACATGAGACTACTTTTCCAGGAACTTTGAAACAAATGATTGGAAACTGCATCAAGGTTATTGAAGTTATTTTCCAAAACATATTTCTGTTTAAATCCTGAAAACTTTTCCAGAAAAAACACATTAAAGTTCTTTTGTTGAAAACAGGAAATGAAATGAAAAGAATCATGTTGATCTGTTGATGATCTAACAGAACATTTTGACTGTGTGTGTGTGTGTGTGTGTGTGTGTGTGTGTGTATGTGTGTGTGTGTGTGTGTGTGTGTGTGTGTGTGTGTGTGTGTGTGTGTGTGTGTGTGTGTGTGTGTGTGTGTGTGTGTGTGTGTGTGTGTGTGTGTGTGTGTAGAGGTCAGAAGCTCAGACACACAGCAGGGTCTTCAGTATCCAGCAGGTTGTCTATGAAGAGTGACCGGTCCAAAGATCATCCACTAAACTTCAGTGGTGAACCTGGACCTTCAGACACAAAGTAAGAAACTCTTTGTTTCCTTTCATTTCCTCAAAACCAGAGTGAGAGAAGTTGTGCTCACTCCAACATTCACTTCCAGTATTTTAGTACAAGAGTACAAAGTACAAACTCAGCAGCAAAGTGTGATCTTACAGTCCAGGATTTGATGTCCTGTAGATTGTCACTGATGGAGGAGGGTGGAGGGTGGAGTTGGTTTGGTGGAGACGTAGAGCTGAGTGTCGTCTGCATAGCAAAGAAACTTCATGATGTATTTATGAGAAATAAGGACAAGTGGAGGAGATGGACAATAAAGAAGGTGGGACCAAGTACAGAGCCCTGAGGAACACCAAAGGAGAGGGGGATGGGTGGATGTCAAAGATTTCAACTGAATGAACTTCAACTTTAAAGTTCCTCGAACAGAATCCACATGGAAAAATATCCAGTTTCAGTTGTTGATGTTCGTCTCACATATATTGTTAATACATTTCTGGATATAATTCATCATGACACTCACACAAACACATAATTCCAGCATAGACACTTCAAGGAACTTACCAGTTTGTCGACTGCTTGCTGATTAACCATCAGTTTCACAACATTTAAGAATTTTCTCCTGGCTTGAATCGTCTTTCTCTGAGAAAGTCTGTCCTTTTATTTTGGGCTGAATCAGTCCAATGTTGATCATTTTGCTGGAGCTTCTGCGACATCATCTTTGATATCCCAGAAACCCATGAGGCAGATTTCCCAAGATGACATCAGTTAGGAAACATAAACTCAGTTTCATGGACACAAATGCTGGTTTGTTTGTCAACATCAACGTTGGTGTGATCGATTTGGGAAACTGCAGGTTGGAAAAGAGTGCAAATGAGTGTTGATGGTCTTGTTTTGGTGTTTTTGGTTGATTCTCTCTGCAGAAGGGATGTTTTATGAGAAGTAGAGTTTAAAGATGTTTTCAGGTAGAGGAACTTTAAATGTGCAGCAGGAAGTGCTGATGAGGGCTGAGAATCAGTGTTTGTGTCAGGATTCATCATCACACCACACAGCAGCTTTAACTAACATGTCAACATGTTTCTGCAGCGTGAGCCAGCAGAGCTCCCAGGTTCTCCGTGGTGGCTCCGCCCCTCAGCAGCAAACACATCTGGACTCCATATTTATGGTGAGAACAAGTGTCCATTCAACACTTTACTGTCACATCATGAGACAGAAGAAGCTGTTGTGACTTCCAGCTGAAACATGAAACAGACACTCAGCTTATTAGATCCATTCAGGTCCAAAGTGAAACAGTCCAACCTTCATCCAGCTTCCAGTCTTCACTGATGCTTGAAGCTGTTTCTGTTGGATCCCACATGAAGTGTGATTTGGCTTCACACGTTGTCCATCCTGCTCTCTGCACTGGATTTACACTCACATCTCAATCTGGCTTCAGTTTCAGCTCAAAGTCAACTCCACATGTTTCTCTGTTCCAGCTGCTGGAGGACAACATGGTGGCTTTCATGAAGAAGGAGCTGAAGAAGATGCAGAAGCTCCTGAGTCCAGATTACCCAGCATGCTCAGGGAGTGAGAGGGAGGATGAGGATGAAGAGCAGAGGAGCAGCAGAGAGTCATTTCTGAGGATCACACTGGACTTCCTGAGGAGGATGAAGCAGGAGGAGCTGGCTCAGCGTCTGTGGAGCAGTAAGAGGATCTGATCTCATTTCACAGGATGGAGATGATACCTGAAATGTTCTCAGCTGGAGCAGAAAGCAGTCAGAAACAGAGTCCGTCCAGAGAACAGAGGTCATTTCCAGGTCAGACACAGAAAGTGTGAAACAGGCAGGAAGTCCAAAACAAGCAGCAGAGTCCAAAAGCAGAGACGAGGAGACACAAAGACAGTTCCTGAACTCTGCTGTTCATGTGATGCAAACATGTGCATCAGACCAGAGGCTGTTTGGTCTCCACTGAGGAGCTGATGGAGCTGATGGAGGAGAAACATCTCCACTAACACACTGTCATCTTCACATTCAATGTCAAACACACTCAAGTCATTCATGGTTTCTTCTTTTCAGGAACTGCTGCTGGAGTCTGCCAACAGAAGGTGAAATGTGCCCTGAAGAAGAGGTTCCAGGTGGTGTTTGAGGGGGTCTCTAAAGCAGGAGACTCCACCCTCCTGAAGCAGATCTACACAGAGCTCCACATCACAGAGGGAGGGACTGCAGAGGTCAATGAGGAACATGAGGTCAGACAGATTGAAGCAGCATCCAGGAGAGCAGACAGAGCAGAAACCAGCATCAGACCAGGAGACCTCTTTAAAGCCTCACCTGGAAGATCTCCACCAATCAGAACAGTGCTGACAAAGGGAGTGGCTGGCATTGGGAAAACAGTCCTGACACACAAGTTCACTGTGGACTGGGCTGAAGACCAGAGCCACCAGGACGTCCACTTCACATTCCCATTCACCTTCAGAGAGCTGAATGTGCTGAAGGACAGGAAGTTCAGCTTGGTGGGACTTGTTCATCACTTCTTCACTCAAACCAAAGAAGCAGGACTCTGCAGCTTTGAAGACCTCCAGGTGGTCTTCATCTTTGACGGTCTGGATGAGTGTCGCCTCCCTCTGGACTTCCAGCACACTGAGATCCTGACTGATGTGACAGAGTCCACCTCAGTGGATGTGCTGCTGACAAACCTCATCAGGGGGAACCTGCTTCCCTCTGCTCGCCTCTGGATCACCACACGACCTGCAGCAGCCAATCACATCCCTCCTGACTGTGTCGGCATGGTGACGGAGGTCCGAGGGTTCACTGAGCCACAGAAGGAGGAGTACTTCAGGAGGAGGTTCAGAGAGGAGCAGCAGGCCAGCAGGATCATCTCCCACATCAAGACCTCACGAAGCCTTCACATCATGTGCCACATCCCAGTCTTCTGCTGGATCACTGCTACAGTTCTGGAGGAGGTGTTGAAGAGCAGAGAGGGAGGAGAGCTGCCCAAGACCATGACTCAGATGTACATCCACCACCTGGTGGTCCAGGCCAAAGTCAAGAAGGTCAAGTATGATGGAGGAGCTGCCACAGATCCACACTGGAGTCCAGAGAGCAGGGAGATGATGAAGTCTCTGGGAAAACTGGCTTTTGAGGAGCTGCAGAAAGGAAACCTGATCTTCTATGAACCCGACCTGACAGAGTGTGGCATCGATCTCAGAGCAGCCTCAGTGTACTCAGGAATGTTCACACAGGTCTTTAGAGAGGAGCAAGGCCTGTACCAGGACAAGGTCTTCTGCTTCATCCATCTGAGCCTTCAGGAGTTTCTGGCTGCTCTTCATGTCCATCAGACCTTCATCATGTCTGGAATCAACCTCCTGGATGAACAACAACAAACCTCCCGGTGGTCAAAAGGGTTGAAGAAGGAAGTTAGTCTCCAGCATCTCCATCAGAGAGCAGTGGACGAGGCCTTGAAGAGTCCAAATGGACACCTGGACTTATTCCTCCGCTTCCTCCTGGGTCTTTCATTGCAGACCAATCAGAGTCTCCTCCGAGGTCTGCTGACACAGACAGGAAGTAGCTCACAGACCAATCAGAGTCTCCTCCGAGGTCTGCTGACACAGACAGGAAGTAGCTCACAGACCAATCAGGAAACAGTCCAGTACATCAAGAAGAAGCTGAGTGAGAGTGTGTCTGCAGAGAGAAGCATCAATCTGTTCCACTGTCTGAATGAACTGAACGACGGTTCTCTGGTGGAGGAGATCCAACAGTCCCTGAGATCAGGACGTCTCTCCACTGATGGACTGTCTCCTGCTCAGTGGTCAGCTCTGGTCTTCATCTTACTGTCATCAGAAGAAGATCTGAAGGAGTTTGACCTGAGGAAATACTGTGCTTCAGAGGAGGCTCTTCTGAAGCTGCTGCCAGTGATCAAAGCCTCCAACAAAGCTGTGTACGTGGTTCAGGAACAAATATGTAGAACTGAGTCCATGACAAACATTGACCTGGTTCTCATTGTTGGTTCTTCTTCAGGTTGAGCTGCTGTGGTCTGTCAGAGAGAAGCTGTGGAGCTCTGTCCTCAGTCCTCAGCTCTCAGTCCTCCAGTCTGACACATCTGGACCTGAGTCACAACGACCTGCAGGATTCAGGAGTGAAGCAGCTGTGTGCTGGCCTGGAGAGTTCTCACTGTAAACTGGAAGTTCTCAGGTTCTGACATCATTGATCATTAATATCCACCACTCTCTGTTCTCCTGCTCACATCTCTAGAACATCAGTAGAACATGTCAGTAGAACACTGCAGCCTCTAGATAGTTTCTCCTCTATTAATCAGGAAGTAAAACAACAAAGTCAAGTTTCCAGGGTAAGTTCAGGTGTAGAGCAGCAGCTTTACTTCCTCCACTCACTGTGTTTGTGACGCTCCATGTCACAGGGTTCTGCCTCAGACTCTGACACGACACGACTGCCACACCACTCCTATAAAAAGTAATTTAGTTACTTTACTGACTACCTTTAAGTGATTGTTTGTAATAGTAACTCAGTTAGACTGCAAGTATCTTATAAGTTTCTTTCTCCCACCATCTCAAAATAAAGAGGACAAGAGGTTTTTCTAAAAACTCAGTTCTGATCACTGCCTGGCCTCCTGCTGATACATATTTAACCTTTGACCTTCATTTTCTGTTCTATTTATATCTGGCTCACTTTCATTATCACATTTTTACTATTACTGATATTTATTAGTACTAAGTTGTAGTCTGTTGTTAAATTATTTATCTATTTATATATTTGCACTATTTGACCTTTTAATTATCCCCGTCGGGGACAAATAAAGTCTTTCATTGATTGATTGAAAAAGAAGAAAAAAAACAATAACACCTCTGTAGTTGTGTTATTGTTGCAATGATATAATTTATTGTTGACATTTCTAGGTTCCAATTCTTTTGTGTCACCTGAACGCACCGTTAGAGTGACTTGGTCTGTCCTCTCTGTGTCTCATTACAGTCTTTCTTCATGTCAACTCTCTAACTGTGAAGTGATCTCCTCGGCTCTGAAGTCTGACTCCTCCCATCTCAAACATCTGGACCTGAGTCACAACCTCCTGAAGGAATCATCAGTGAAGTTTCTGTGTGCTGGACTGGAGAGTCCAAACTGTAACCTGGAGACTCTGAGGTCAGTTCACTGTCTGGAGGGAGAATCTGTTAAGTCAAACCACTGAGAGGAGTTGAGGAGGATCCAGATGTTGGAGGACAGAGGTGGACTGAGCTCTGCAGCATGTTAGTGATCAGCATGTTGATGAGACTCTTCTCCTCCTGGTCCTTCAGCTGTTTAGACTTTACATTTCTAAACACTTCCAGTCTGAACCTTCTTCACTCTCAATGACTTCAACATCACACTTTGTCCTCTAATCTCACTTCTTTCTCTCTTTATTCAGGTTGATTAACTGCAGGTTGTCAGAGATCAGCTGTTCTTCTGTGGTCTCAGCTCTGAAGTCCAACCGATCCCTCCTGAAACATCTGAAACATCTGGACCTGAGTGGGAACCAGCTGCAGGATTCAGGAGTTCAGCAGCTGTGTGGTTTTCTGGAGAGTCCACTCTGTAGTCTGGAGACTCTAGAGTAAGACTCCATGTTTGAGTTTGTGTGCAGTGAAAGTTGTGTTCCACTAAAGGTCAGACATCAGGCTGATATGAGATGATCCACACTGAGGATCTCCATGAGAAACTGAGACTTTAGTCCTGTGACTGTGGCAGAGCCGTGTGGAGCTCAACATTTCAAAGCTTAGTAGAAGAACAAGGTGCTGCACTGGACAATTCACTGTCCAGCTCTGACAGGCTCCATGTTCACCTTCAGCTTTCAAAGCAGGCTGATCTCTCCTGGATGAAGAGTCACTGATCTCCCAGCTGGAGCTCCAAACTCTCACTCACTCTGCCATTGTTGCCCCCCTGACCCAGTGTGTGTCATGGAGGGTGACATTAAATCCTGTAGCAGGAAACAAAGAGGCAGACAGGTTGAGCTGGCGTTTGTCTCGGCTGCAGGATTTAATATGCAGCTGCCTCTGTGCAGCTTTGAGGCTCCTCCAATCAGTGGCGCCGCCAGGATTCAATACCATAGTACACACAGACCCCCCCCTCCCCCCAGCGTCTGCGTTGTGAGCGCCGGGGGGGGATTTTCCGTTATGTGCACAGAGAAGATGGTGGTTGGCGAGCCCCGGGGGTGTGTACAGAAACACAGAGGAAAACAGCCCAGCAACACATTCTGCTGACGGCTCACCAGGAAGAGACAAAAGCAAACACCCCTTCAAAATAAATGTCCACACCTTCAAATAAATTGTAGGTGCTGTACGTACAGGACTCCGCCTGGGGGCTCCACTGCCTTCAGTCACTATGCGCCCCCTGCTGGCCTTTTAGAGTAACACACTATTGCTGCTGCCTGGAAAGTCCAACTCTGTTTGAACCTTTTAGACTCTATGTGAGACACAGGAAGATCAAATATATCTATAGGAGTGTCTAGTTTTAATCACATTGGACTTATTTAACTCATTGTTTTCACCCTGAACTGTAATTTAGTCCTATTAACATCTTTTAAATACACTTTAAATTGCTGCAGCGGTTTGTCCTCCTTTACACAAACTGGACTTGTTGTCTTGATGTCCAGTAAGCTTGGCTGTTGACTTGTCCTCCCACTGGACACTGCTTCTGTTTGCTGTCACATCAATTCAGCTCTCCAGAAGAACAAAGATCACATCAGTGACAATAATAAGCTCCTTCTTCTTTCACTTCCTCGGGGCTCCAACCTTCTTCAGAAGAAGAAATGAACAACAAGGATCAGTGTGATCAGTCTCTTCTGAATATGATCAGCTGCTCATTTCAGCTCATGTAGCAGCCCAGCTCTCTAAAGTATTATTGGTCTGAATTGAATTAGAGGAGCTGTGACTTAAAGGCTGGGGGGGTCGGGTTGGTGAGCAGCTAGTTACCACCAAGGTTTACCAGTAGGGGGCGACACTCAAATGACCCTTCTTATTAGAAGACCATGAGAAATATTCACACAGTTATTTAAAGGAGCTTTAAAAAGCAAACAAATATTTAATTACAGTAAATCACACACTATAAATTAAAGGCTTTTTGTAAATGAACTGTGTAGTTAAACAACTATTTTAGAATGAATGTATATCAAACTAAACAACCCAACAAACAGATAAATAATGAAAAACTATCCAGTCAATACCTTCAACCTTTTACCTTTATAAAAACCTCTGAAGCCTTTTTTCTACTGTGGAATAACAGTCACTTAAATTCACAGGACTTACAGTCGAGCTGCCAGAGACTTCAGACGTCCTTTTGTCCACTAATTCATCAATCTTCCAGTGAAACTCATCAAAAGTCCAAAGCAGCTCTTCTGCCACTTGCTCTGACTTCCAGGGGCAATAAAATCCATCTCCAATAGAACTGATCTCTTTTTTCACCTTTACTCCTCCGACTCTCCTCTCTGTGGTCTGCAGGTGTACAGCATTAACCCCGCCCCCTTTTGGCTTCAGTCTGACCAATCACAACACTGTGTGTGTGTGTGTGTGTGTGTGTGTGTGTGTGTGTGTGTGTGTGTGTGTGTGTGTGTGTGTGTGTGTGTGTCCTGGTCCAGATGTTGGAGGACAGAGGTGGACTGAGCTCTGCAGCATGTTAGTGATCAGCATGTTGATGAGACTCTTCTCCTCCTGGTTCTTCAGCTGTTTAGACTTTACTTTTCTAAACTCTTCCAGTCTGAACCTTCTTCACTCTCAATGACTTCAACATCACACTTTGTCCTCTAATCTCACTTCTTTCTCTCTTTATTCAGGTTGAGGGGCTGCAGGTTGTCAGAGATCAGCTGTTCTTCTGTGGCCTCAGCTCTGAAGTCCCACCCCTCCCTCCTGAAACATCTGAAACATCTGGACCTGGGTGGGAACCAGCTGCAGGATTCAGGAGTTGAGCAGCTGTGTGGTTTTCTGGAGAGTCCACTCTTTAGTCTGGAGACTCTGAGGTCAGACTCCATGTTAGAGTTTGTGTGCAGTGAAAGTTGTGTTCCACTAAAGGTCAGACATCAGGCTGATATGAGATGATCCACACTGAGGATCTCCATGAGAAACTGAGACTTTAGTCCTGTGACTGTGGCAGAGCCGTGTGGAGCTCCACATTTCAAAGCTTGGTAGAAGAACAAGGTGCTGCACTTGACAATTCACTGTCCACCAGGGCTGCAACTGACAATCATTATAATAATCCATTAATCGGTCCATTATTTTTTAATTAATTGATGAATCGGTTAAAAAAAACAAAAAACATTTCAAGTTGTAGGACCAGTTGATAATGAACGAACCAAACATCAAATATGTTTTGGTTAATTTAAAGCACAGAACTGAACCAATACAAAGATGTATCCAATATATTATCATATATTTATGTTTATAATATATAAAAGATAATTGTTAAATAATATTTACTTTACTTCAGGGACCACATACAGTCCAGTTTCATCCTGAGTGACCAGACTGGTAAAATTTTGCTATAATAACCTTTAAATTTACTCTTCAAAGTTGTTCTTTGTTGTGTCACAGTGTCTGGAATGGAATTGTATTTTTACAAGATGAAACTGAAAATGACTACAATCTCAACATAAAGTCCATTTTAATGAAATAGTGTGGAGCAAAATAGAAAGAAGAGTGAGAACAAAGCTTGTATAAATCCTCTATAAGCACCTTGCTTGGTGGAGCAGCTTGGAGCTTGTTGGTCGGTTGTAAAGGGAAAGTGAAACTAAAGGAGAGGAGCTTCACAGAGCAGCACCGTGCTGCAGAGAGGCGGCCATCATTCACATCTCTAAACTCATCTCCTGACACCACAACGTCTGAATATTCTAATCATCTGGTCCAGACCAAGTGTTTTGGTCTTTAGTGTCTCTCAGTTGAAATGTTCCAGGAAAAGCTGTCCGTTGTCCTGGTCCAGCAGGTTGTCCTCATGAAGGTGTGTTAACAGTTCAATAGTGTGGCTGCACAGTGACGTGTGGCCCAGTACAGGGTGTGGCTCTTACCGCTCCACTCCTCAGAGCTTCTACTGTACCGCCTCCACTCTGCCTCCACCTCTCTCTGCTGGTGGAGCTTTTCAACTTGATTTCAGTCAGCAGACGTTGACAAAGCTCTGAAGGTGAAGTCAACGGCTCTGCAACATGGTGAGGGAGCAGAAATCACACCACACAACCAATCCATCATGAAATAGTTGATAACTCTTGTAGTAGAGCTGATAAGTGGAAAAATACTTCAGTTTGTGATACAAACATGAAAATTGGCACAAGTGCTCACTATAACCCACTCTTTTGAAAAGTTTGGGTGTCCACGCAAAATTTCAAGATGGCCGCCATTTTTGAAGATGGCCCCCAATTGCACCGATTTCAGACCATTTTAGACACTTTCAGTGCTCATTTTTTTATGATATGTGGTCATGATGTTGACAATGACATTAAAAACTAACTAAATAATAAACAAATAATAAATAATAAACTAGAAAATTCCCGTGGAAATTTTATTGTGCCTGCCACCTGCCGCCCCCTGCTGCCGAGCGAGGCCGCGGCGGGGTCAAAAGTACGTGGAAACCATGTCATTAGCTTTTGATTCTCGATCGCAGCGTCACCACGAGGCAACCCTCCAAATTTCAGCTCATTTGAACAAACTTTTTAGCATGCGATGCTAACACCTGCGATTTAAGTACTTGGAAACCATGTCATTAGCTAGTGATTCTTGATCGCAGCGTCACCATGAGGCCATCCTCCAAATTTCAGCTGATTTGAAGAAAGTTGTTAGCATGCGATGCTAACAGCTAAAAGCATTTAAGTACGTGGAAACCATGTCATTAGCTAGTGATTCTCGATCGCAGTGCCACCACGAGGCCACCCTCCAAATTTCAGCTCATTTGAACAAACTTGTTAGCATGCGATGCTAACACCTGCGATTTGCCTGAAAAGCGCAGAGGATACCTCCCAGGTGTGGCTGACCTGGAATCTGGAGTTACGTGACATTCTGAGATGCTGAGCCAATTAGCTTAGCGCGGCGGCTAATTAGCTAGTGCGCCGTGATCGCAGCGCCCCCATGAGGCCACCCTCCAAATTTCAGCTCAATTGAACAAACTTTGTAGCATGCTAATTGGCATGCTAACAAGTGTTGATGCTAAGGCATTAGCATCAGCATTAAAAGGCATTCAAAAGTATGGTGCCTAAGATACTCTATGTGTGTGAGCACTGTGTGGTCAACCATCATGTTACTGGTCCAGCCAATCAGAGGAGCCGTGTGTGTTGCCAGGCAGATTGTCTGCTTGAGTCTGTGATACCAGCTGATTAGGTGCAGCTTGTGTGAAATGGAGTTTGCTGAGTCACCCACATAAGCAAAAAAGCACAAATGCTAGGTCCCGAACAACTGCTTATAGTTGAAGAACCGTGACACTTGGGGGGGAAATTCCTTCACCGTCGGCGTCGGGAGAAGTTGAAGGACGTACGGTGTGGTTTTCGTGTCCTCACGAGGTTCCGTCTCCCCGTGAGGACTTGAAACAAATGGCTGAACTTTGGGGATTTGGGGAGAAAACGTCTCTCCAAAATACATAGGAGCGGGCTACAGAAAATCCTGCGCTCCCTGTCAATTAAGTCCCCTGGAGGGAGAACCGTGTCTCTCTGAGACAAAAGTGTCCCCTCGTGAGAAGCACAAGGCCTGTAGCTACATTTTGATGTATAATATGTTGAGAAAGACAAAGAAATGTGGCCGTGGCGACGAGAGAAAAACTTTTTTTTTCTGTAAAACGGCAGTTTCTCTCCCTCTAACTGACATCTCACCCTCTAGCTTTTCCACATACACACCCATACAAAACTGGAAAAAGGAGGGAAAAGTTGATGACATTTGATGGCTCACAGTTTAAAATTGGTGAAACTTTTGAAAAATCCGAGGACAGATGTGAATAGAAGACAAGTGCGGCAACGTTTTAAGAGTAAGTTGGAGTCTGTAGCTGAAAATTTGGCGACGTGATGTGGCGTGGAAAAAGTGTGATTTTCTTTTCTGTTTTTTCTCGGCTCCCATGTAAAGCGGATGGGAAATTCTTCGCCGTTTTTTACGTGTTGTTCGGAAACCGTTTGCGATATCCATAATGTAAATGGATGCACAGGATTCCCGATAATTGCGCACGTTTTGATATATCACTGTGTACGCCCTCCAAACGGTGTGGGACTAGTAGGCCGGCAAACTTTGTGCAGCAGAGGTAGAAGAAAAAAATGTTTTATATTTTTAAAAAACGGCGCTTTCCCAGGATTGTAATAATTGTGCAACGCCTCTTAAAGAGGCAGGCACAATTAATAATGGAAAAAAACGGCGCTTTCCCAGGATTGTAATAATTGTGCGACGCCTCTTAAAGAGGCAGGCACAATTAATAATAAAAAAATACGGCGCTTTCCCAGGATTGTAATAATTGTGCGACGCCTCTTAAAGAGGCAGGCACAATTAATTTAAAAAAATGGCGCTTTCCCAGGATTGTAATAATTGTGCGACGCCTCTTACAGAGGCAGGCAGAATTAATTTAAAAAAACAGCGCTTTCCTAGGATTGTAATAATTGTGCGACGCCTCTTAAAGAGGCAGGCACAATTAATAATAAAATAAAGAAAAAATAAAGAAAAAGGTCCAGAAGCTACTTACACCTCACATTTGCAGCTGCATAAAGCTGTACATGCCACCCAAGCCTGTAGCATGATGTTGACACTGACATTAAAAACTAAAAAATAAATAAATAATAAATAAATAATAAATTAAAAAATAATAATAATAATAACAAGCGGCCATTCCAGAGGCTACTTACACCTCACATTTGCAGCTGCATAAAGCTGTACATGCCACCCAAGCCTGTAGCATTTGCATCTGCCGTGGCAGGCAGACTTGCAGCCACATTTAGTGAGTTGTTCACAAGTCTTTGCAATGGGAGAGATTGCTGTCCAGAAGACTTTCCATTCCTCACCAACCTTTTCCCAACCCCAGTCTGCAGGACTCTCTGGTTCTGGCTGGCGCAGAATTGCCTGAGCCCACACGCCTGCCTGATATGCTGAGCGTTTGGTGTGTTGGAGCAGAGCTGCTCTGGTTGGAGGGATGGCTTCATAAGGTCTCTGCTTTCTGGCAAATAGGTCAAGTCTGGCCTCATCTACACTGTCTAGAGTGCTTGACCTGTCATACATGAGTACCACAAACCTCTCCAGACTCTTCATGCCACCATCCTCGATGGTTGCTGGGTACTTGCTCAGTTTAGAAAAGACTGAGGTGGCTTCAGGAAATATGTTCCATGTTTGCCAGGCTGTTTTCTTTCCTTTGTTTCTGAAGGCTGAGACAACATCACAACCTGTAAATGCATGGAAGAATAGCATGCCTTTAGCCATCTCTGCACCAACACTGTTGTACAGGTTGTGAATACCTATCCACCGAAGGCTCTGACCTTGGCCAAATGCGAGCCACAGCTTCTCCAGACCTATGGCTTGCAGAATTGGGAACATACTTAGGCCAATTACAAGGACATCTGTGTCATTGGCTTTCACCATGATAGATTTGCTCCCCTGTGATGCAGCATATCTGGCATGGACAAAGATGCAACTGTCTGCCTCCTCGTGAGAACAGTTGTTAAGTTCAAGCAGACTCACTTTGTGATTGCTGAGCGCATTGGTTCCTTTGGTCACAATAACCAAGTTTGGCACAGACATCTCTGCAATCTTGTCTGCCAGGAAGTCAAACAGCTCTGACTTGTTGCTGTTGTGTCGGAGGAAGTTGGGCCAGTTCGAAGGAATGGAGTTATTTTCTGTCACCTTGCGTCTTCCACCTAGTCCTCTTTTGGACCTGGTTTCTTGCTTTAGACTTGATGCATTATACACATCAAAGACAACATGTGTTGTCTTGTATGCACCAGCATGGGCACTAATGCTTGGCAAAAAGTCAAGAGTTGCATAATTTCCAAAAGTCTTAGACCTTTTGGGTGGCAGTGCATGGACCATGGCTGAACCATCAATGATGATGTCATCAGCCTCTGGCTCTTGGTCTGGAAGTGGAGCTTGTTTCTCAAGTATGGATGTGAGTTGGGACTTCTGACAGCTGTAAAGTTTTCCACCCTCACTCAAAGATGGAGGGAATGACTGATTTTCATGCTGAAAGAATTCCTGCAGGTCACATTCCCTGCTCTGACACGAAATGAATAGTTTGGAGAACAGCTGGCATTCTTCTTTCAGCTGCTTCTGTTTCAATGACTCTGTAGTAGGCTTATCTTGAGAGAAGAAGTCAAGCCTGTTCTTCTTGATGGGTGCGTAGAATGAGGTTGGATTTTCTGCCAAGCCTTTCACAAAGTCTTGGTACTTTTTCTGGCCTTTATCCATGTGAGTGTGAACAAGCTCAGCACAGGTAGGATGAGCAACGTCTTTGGAGTCTATCGTGAACAGCTCTGTGCTGTCTTCTTGGAAAGGGTTTCCCAAGTCTTGTAGGACCTGGGAGAGTTTCTGGACCCTGTCAAACAATGTCTGCTGAGCATGTAGAGTCTGTTCATGGTGAAGTGAGTGATCATTGGCCTCTTTCATCTGTACCTCAGTTTCATAGAGGGACATTAGTTGACTCACCTCAGGACCAGAGACCATCCATCTCCTCAGGGCTGATGGATTTTCAGTGAGCCCAATGGCTCCACCATCACCCTTGATTAAAGCATTGGCCTGCTCATGTGCTTGATCAAGAGCAAGTGCTGAGAATTCATGCTTGGTCTTATGCACCACAAAGTTGCCAGTCATGAACTCATGAGCCACTTCTGGGTGCCTACTTTCCAGAGTCAGCATGTCCCTCAGGTGAACAGGCACCCATCGGGCATAATTGGTGTTGTTATTGGCAAAGAAGTATGGCATCAGCTCCTTTAATGCCTGGCAGTAGAGGCTGAAGTTGGCCTCACGGAACGATCTTATCAGCATGAACACAGTTAGCTCCATTGACAGCACCAAATACCAGAACTGAAATTGTGGACTTTTTTGGCTTTTGTTCTGACACCATTCCTCAAAGCCCAATGAGTGTTCATTGAGTTCTTCTTGCTCTGTGTAGTAACTGTTGTAGGCAGTCTTCAGCATCTTGAAAAGGCTGCATGCAGTGACCTGGTGCATTTGTCGTGTCCTAGTGACACTTGAGACATAGATGAAGGAATCTGCTGTGCCAGAAGAAGCAATGCCTGCTTCAACTAGGGCACCAGTCCAGCCACTGTCCTTGAGCAAGGAACCAAGAGACCTAAGGGCAGCCATTTCAATATGAAGACCCCCAAACATGACAACATATTTGTCCTCTCCATATTCATCTGGCCACTGCCACTGCACCTGTTTTGCCAAGGCATAGATTGGCTGGTCTGCCGTAATAACAGGTACTTGGCCTGGGTTTAAGTGTGCAACAGCATAGCTCACTTTCTGCATTACATGTTTCACTGTAGCTACAGAGTGAGCCGGGTCCCTGAGAAGTGGCAGCAGAGAAGTGATACTTACTTCAAAATCTGTTT